>NW_026867863.1:589028-660907 GCF_020745735.1 Hemiscyllium ocellatum
TGGGGGGAGGGGAGGGGAGGGCCGGGAGGCCGAGAGAGGGGAGGGGAGAGGAGTGCTGGGAGGACGAGAGAAGGGAGTGGAGGGGAGGGCGAGAGGGGGAAGGGGAGGGCTGGACCAGGAAGGCGAGAGAGGCGCGGGCAGGGGGGCGAGAGAGGGGAGGGGAGGACAAGAGAGGGGAGGGAAGGCAGGTACAGGAGGGCGAGAGAGGGTAGGGGAGGGACGAATTAAGAGGGGAGGGGAGGGAGAGGGAGTGGAGTGGAGGGGAGGGCGAGGGGAAGGGAGGTGTGGGCGAGAGAGAGGAGGGTAGGGCGAGAGAGGGGAGGGCCGGGAGGGAAAGAGAGAGGGGATCGGAAGAGCGAGAGAGGGGAGGGGAGGGGAGAGGAGAGCCGGGAGGGCGAGAGAGGGGAGAGGAGGGCGAGGGAGGGGAGGGTGAGTGAGGGGAGGGGAGGGCGAGGGTGGGGAGTCAAGGGGAGTGCGAGGGGACGGGAGGGGAGGGGAAATCTGGGAGGGCAAGAGACTGGAGGGGAAGGCCGGGAGGGCGAGAGAGATCGAGAGAGGGGAGGGGTGGGAAAGGCCGGGAGGACGAGAGGAGGGGAGGGGTGGGCGAGAGAGGGTTGGGAAGCGGAGGGCGAGAGAGGAGAGGGAAGGGGAGGGCGAGAGAGGAGAGGGAAGGGGAGGACGAAAGATGGGAGGGCCTTGAGGGCGAGAGAGGGGAGGGGGAGGGGAGGGCTGCGAGGGTGAGTGTGGGGAGTGGAGGGCGAGAGAGGGGAGGGCGAGAGAGGGGAGGTGAGCGTTGGGCCAGGACGGCAAGAGAGGGGAGGGGAGGAAGGGAGGGTGAAAGAGGGGAGGGGAGGGCGAGAGAGGGGAGGGGAGGGCAAGGGGTGGAGGTGGAGGTGAGGGCGAGGCCGAGGGGAGGGGAGGGCGAGAGAGCAGAGGGTAGGGGAAGTCCGGGAGAGCAAGAGAGAGGAGGTGAGGGCTGGTCGGGCGAGAGAGATCGAGAGAAGGGAGAGGTGGGGAGGGCCGGGAATGCGAAAGGGGAGGGGAGGGCCGGGAGGGTGAGAGAGGGGAGGGGAGGGCCGGAATAGCGTGAGAGGGCGAGAGAGGGGAGTTGTGGTGAGGGCCAGGAGGGCGAGAGAGGGGAGGGTAGGAGAGGGGACGGCCGGGAGGGCGCGAGAGGGGAGTGGAGGGCGAGAAGGGGAGGGGAGGGCCGGGAGGGTGAGTGGGGAGTGGAGGGCGAGAGAGGGGAGGTGATGGGAAGGCCGGGAGGTCGAGAGATGGAAGGGCAGGGCGAGAGAGCGGAGGGAAGGGGAGATCGAGAGAGCGGAGGGGAGGGGAGTGCCAGGAGGGCGAGAGAGGGGCGGCGAGGGCGAGAGAGGGGAGGGGAGGGCCGGGAGGGCCGGGAGGGCGAGAGAGGGGACTGGAGGGCAAGAGAGGGGTGGTGAGGGTTGGGGCGGGAGGGCGAGAGAGGGGAGGGGAGTTCGAGAGAGGGGAGGGGAGGGGAGGCCGGGAGGGCGAGAGAGGGGAGGGGAGGGGAGGGGAGGGCGAGAGAGGGGAAGGGAGAGAGGGCAAGGGGAGGGGAAGGGAGGGGTGAGTGTGGTGGGGAGGGCAGGGCAGGACCTTGTGGACAAATCTCCGGATGTCTGAATATGTCAGCACAAGCAGACAGGGTGGGGAAGACACCTGAACTGAGAGCAGGAGGGGGTACCCATATCCTGGTGGGGAGAGTTGCTGGAGCTGCTCGAGAGGATTTAAACTCATCTGGCAGGTGTGTGGGACCCCAAACAGTCGTAAGGCCTGAAAGAAATTTGATGTTGGTACAGATGTTCAAGAGAGCAATATAAATAGGCAAGGCAGGCAAGAACATAGCAGACAATGAGAGAAAAATTATGAATTAAACTGCATTTATTTCAATGCAAAGGGCCGGACAGATAAGCCTGATGAAACCAGAGCATGGATGGGAACATGGGACTGGGATGTTGTAGGTATTACAGAAACAGCTGAGGGAGCGACAGGACCAGCAGCTCAATGTTCCAGGGGACAGATGCTGCAGGAAGGATAGAACAGGAGGCAAAACAGGAGAAGAGCTGGTGGTTTTGATTGGGGGGAAAAATCCCAGCAGTACCTAGAGGGAGTATTCATGCAGGATCGCCCAGTTAAGCGATATTGGTGAAACTGAGAAATAGAAATTGGTCATCAGTTTGTTACGGTCGTACTACAGCGATAGGCAATGGGAGATGAACAAGCAATATGTCAGGAGATCTCAGATATCTGTTAGAATAATAGGTTTGTAGCAGTCGGAGATTTTAACCTTTCCAGACCTGGACTGGGACTGCCGCAGTGTTGAGCATTTGGATGGGAGGAATTTGTTAAGACTGTTCCAGAAAATCCAAGTCATTGCGATGGAAAAGGACAGCGCTGGTCCACAAGTTCAAGTTATACAATGGAGCAAGATAGTATTAGACAGGAATTTTTAAAATAGATATGGGGAGGCAATTTCCAGGTAAAGCGAAGTCTGGCGAGGAGGAATATCTTAAAACCGAGATAAAAGGAGCGTTCAGCGCCAGCATGTTCCTGTTAGTGTGCAGCTCGATGCTACAACATCCCAGTCCCATGTTCCCATCCATGCTCTGTGTTCATCTGCCTTATCTGTCTCGCCCTTTGCATTGAAATAAATTCAGTTTAATTCATCAATTTTCCCTCATTGTCTGCTATGTTCTTGCCTGCCTTGTCTATTTATATTGCTCTCTTGAACATCTGTACCAACCTCAAATTTCTTTCTGGCCTTACGACTGTTGAGGAAACACTGGCTGAATTTCGAGGGTCTGGAGAAGAAAAAAGGAGGCACATGTCAGATATAACTGACTGACTCAAGGGAATCCTCTCAGGAGCATCAGGGATGTAGAAATACACTTAGGATGGAAATCAGGAATGCAAAAAGGGGACATGAGATAGCTTTGGCAGAGAAAGTTAAGGAGAATTGAAAGAGATTCTACAAGTATATTAAGAGCAAAAGAAGAGCAAGGGACAAAACCAGTATCCTTAATGATCAATGAAGCCAAAAATGTGTGGAATTACAAGATGCAAAACAAATATTTCACTTCGGAACTTACTGTGGATAAAGACTGGGGAGCTCAGGGAACTAAACAGTGTTTGTCCTGACTATTATTGGAACACTGTGAGCAATTCTGGTCTCAATGCCACAGGAAGGATGTTATGGAACATGAAAGGGTTCAGAAGAAATGAACAAGGATGTTGCCAGGGTTGGAGGGTTTTCGCTTCAGGGAAAAGCCTGAATAAGCTGGGGCTGTTTTCACTTGAACATGGGAGGCTGAGCAGTTACCTGATAAAGGTGTTTAAAATCATGATGGTCAGCGATAGGGTCAATCGACAAGGTCTTTTCCCAAGGGCTGGAGGATTCTAAACCAACAGGGAATAGCTTTAAAGTGCAAGGGGAACGTTTCAAAGGGAGCTAAAGGACAACTGGTTCCTGTAGAGTGTATGGAATACGCTGCCGGAGGAAATAGTGGAGGCTGATAGAAATACATTTAAAAGGCATGTGGATGGGTGTATGAATAGGAAGGGTTTAGAGGGATATTGGCAAAGTTCTGGCAAATGTGACGAGATACGTCAAGCAGGAGTTGGTCCGAAGGATCTGTTTCCATGCTGTACATCTCTATGAGCCAATGTCTTGAAATGAGTCCACAATATCGAAGAGGAGGTGCTGGAAGTTTTAAAACACAAAGGTAAATAAATCCCCAGGACCTGATCAAATGTAGCTCAGGACATTGTGGGAAGCTAGTGAAGACATTGTAGGGCCCCCAGCAGAGGTATTTGTACCATGTGTGAATAGGCAGGTAGACTAGAAGGTGGAATTGTGGACAGTGAAGAAGGTTTTCTGAGATTCCAAAAGGGATCCTGATGAAATGTGTGAATGGCTGAAAAACTGTAGATGGAGTTCAATCTGAATAAATATGAGGGCATGCATTTGGTACAAAAAACACGGGCAGGGCTTATACAATTAATGGTAGGACCTTCGGTAGCGTTGTAGAACAGAGGGACATCGAGGTACAGGTACATATTTCTTTGAAGTTTTCAATATGGAGAGATAGGATGGTTAAAAAGGTGCTTGCCAAACTTGCTTTCATTGCTCTGTCCTTTGGATTTAGGAGTTGGGAAGTCGCATTGAGATTATACAGACCATTGGTGAGTCCACTTCTGGAATGCTGTGTCCAACTCTGGTCGCCCAGTTAGAGGAAGGATACTATTAAGCTGGAGAGGGTTCAGATGAGATTTACTGGGATGTGGCTGGTTATGGAAGTTTTCAGTTATAAAGAAAGGCTGGATAGGTTGGTATTTTTTCATTGAAACCTGAATGTTGACAGATGACCTCATAGAAGTTTATAAAATAATGAGGGGGATAGATAGAGTTAATGGGAGTTGTCTTCTCCCATGTTCAGGGGAGTTTCAAGACAAGGCACTACATTCTTAAGTTTAGAGGAGAGACATTTTAAAAAAAGATGCGAGGGTCACATTGTTACACAGAGGATGGGATACGTGTGGAATGAACTTCCCAAGGAAGGGGAGAATGTGCGGAAAATTACAATGTTTAAAAGACATTAGAATTAGGACAGGAATAGGAAAGGTTTGAAGGTATATGATCAAGGAACAGGCAGGTAGGGAAAGATCAGTTTTAGAGTATGGTTAGCATTAACCGAACAATGCGGTATGACTCTCTGACTATGATTATAATGTTGTGTCATTAATTAAGAAAGGCTGCAAGAGGAAGCCAGGAAACTACAGACTGATGACATCAGGGTGGGTCAGTGGTTGGAGGTCATTCTGAGAGGTAGGAATTACATGCATTTGGAAAGATATGGACTGATTACGAATAGCCAGCAAGGCTTTGTGCGAGGGAAACATGTCTCACAAACTTGACTTGAGTTTGTTCAAGATGTGATCAAAAAGATAGATCACGGCAGAGCAACAGTTGTTGTTTCTGCCTTCAGCAAACCCTTGGTCAGGGTGTAGCATAATGTATTGGTTAGTAAGGGTAGGTCACAAAGGGATCAGGGAGAGATCGCCAACTGGATACGCAATGGGATGACAGTGGGAGACAGAGGGTTGTTGTTCAGACTGGAGGCCTCTGACCAGTAGTGTGCTGTAAGGATTGGTGCTGGAATCACTGTTGTGCATAATTTACATACACAATTTGAGTGAAAATATAGGAGTCTCTGGATACCAAGATTAGTGGAAGAGTGGGCAGGGGATATAGATATCGAAGGGGATGTTAATCAACTGGGCCAGAGGGCCAAGGAATGAAAGATGGAATTTAATTCAGGTGTTGGATTTAGTTCAGACAAACCAGGGAGGACTAACACAGTTAATGTTCGGGCCCTAGACAGTGTTGTCGAACAGAGAGAGACCAGGGGGTGCAGTTACATTGTTTCTTGGAAGTGACATCACAAGTGGACAGGGTGGGGAAAGCAGCATTTGCCACACTTGCCTTCATTGGCCAGCGTATTGAGTACATGAGTTGGAGATATTACTAACACTGTTGTGGTTCTGTTCGCCGAGCTGGAAGTTTTTGCTGCAAACGTTTCGTCTCCTGGCTAGGGGACATCATCAGTGCGTTTGTTGGAGCCTCCTGTGAAGCGCTTCTTTGATGTTTCTTCCGGTATTTATAGTGGTTTGTTCTTGCCGCTTCCGGGTGTCAGTTTCAGCTGTCCGTTGTAGTGGTTTGTATATGGGGTCCAACGGACACCCGAGCTACAAATCTTCACTCAGACTTTAAATATTAATAACACTGTCATCAATAAAGCCACAGGTTGACCTTTTGAAGGCTTATGAAACAATGTAGGGCCTAACTAACGTGAATTGCCAAGGGTAGGTGAGTCCAAAGCTAGAGGCATAAACGTGATGTGAGAGAGCAAGAATTTAAAGAGGGAGCTGAGGAGCAACATTATCCACAGAGGATGGTGCATAGACGGAATGGACTGTCAGAGAAAATGGTAAAAATAAGTACAATTACAACATGGAAAAGACACTTGGGCAGGTACATGGAGAGGAGAAGGTTTGAAGAGAAATGGGACAACTCATTCCGTTTAGCAAACTTCGAATAAAGAATCATGCAGCACAGAAACAGACCAAATGTCTTCGGTTGTTGGAGGAGGAGCCTATCGAGAAAAGGCATGTTGGAGAAACTGACGCAAGTTATAGCAATGTGGATGGGATCTGGACTGGACGTTACAAATATGTCAAGAAATTGGTGAGAGGAGAGGACATGACAGAGATAGGAACTGTTATAGGTGTGAGAATGATTGAAGACACTGATCCACAAGACGAGCCATACACACAGTGTTGGAGAGGGATTAGGGAACAAAAAGATCCCAGGCAGCATTCCCACCATCTCTTTGAAGCCCTGCATTCCCCTCTGTTGTCCTGGTGATCACCAAGACAGCACACGCCAGGAATGAAAACTGGGAACTCCAGGTGCTGTCTCAGTACAATATAACTTAAAGTAGGGGTGGTGATTGAGCCTGAGGGGAGTCTGTACTGTGTTCCCCCTCGAGCACTATGTCTATGTCATGTCCTGTTAGCTGATGTTTGGAGCCCTCTCACTGTTCTCTGCTCTGTGCACTGTGAGTGATCTTACCTGGCGGCAGGATTTGTTGAAGGCTCCCGACCTCCCTGACCTTTGTCTCTCTGGCTGACAAATCATCTTCCCAACCAGCAGTTAGCCAGTCTTTTGAGTCACGAACTCCCTGAGTATCTGTAGAAGACACACAAATAGGCAGAATGGGAAATTAGACTGATACTTGTGAGGGTTACACATGTAGAATTCACTGAGCCCACAGAGATCTGGAAAATCCCAGTCTCCATTCCGTGCCTGTACTGCCTCATCTCTCTGGAGTGGAAAATTCTGTTGGCTCAGGATCTGGAGTAGCTGCAAGAGTAAGAGACTTGATAGAGGCAGCAATTAGACCCACACGGTGAGGGACCACACATGGAGGGATACTGAGTGATATCACCAGGGTTCAGGATCAAACAATTGTGCAAAAAGATAGGGTTTCGATTCATGTTGCACTGGGATGTGCAACCTGTGAGCAGGCGAAGTGATGGCCTAGTGGCATTGTGAGGCAATTTATCCAGAAACTCAACAAATGTTCCCTGGTCACAGGTTCAAATCCCACCATTGCAAATGATTGAATGTGAATTAAATGTTTCATGTCTTCAGTGAAGTAATCTAAGATGGGATTGGGATATCACAGGTATTACAGAACAACAGCTGAGGGAGGGACAGGACAGGCAGCTCAATGTTCCAGGGGACAGATGCTGCAGGAAGGACAGAAGGGGAGCTGAGAGAGGAGGATAGCTGCTGGTTCTAACTGGGTGAAACATCACAGCAGGACTGAGAGAGGATATTCCTGCGGGATCGCCCAGTGATGCTATGTTCATGGAATTAATCAATAACAATGGGTCTTCTCTTTCCTCTGATTGTTCTACAGACCACGATAGCCCCGCCCTCTTGCTCCTTGACCTTCTCAAGATGGCAGCCCAGAGGCCCGCGCTCCCTCTTCCCTCAAACAAATGGCGGCCGTGACCCTGGGCAGTTTCCCTGATCAGAGTCCGCCACCTCCTTCCCCGGGACTGGACGGGCTTTTTCGGTTTATTTTTACCTTTATCCTGGACTTTTGAATTCTCTCCGCTCCTTTCTCCCAGCGAGGCTCCCACACCCCGGCTCTGAGGGCCGCTCTCTGAAGCCGATCGCAGCCGCTGCCGGAGAAAGCAGCTCCATGTCTGTCTCTGTGTCCTGATCAATGTGACACTGCGCATGCCCCACATAGGAACCAAACTGCGCGTGCATCTGAGGTTATCAGTGAGTTTATAGAGAATATTCATATCTGCACAGAATCATGGGTGAAATATACATCATTACTAATTTTTCTGTCGGGATAGAGACATAGAGATGTCTAGCATGCAAGCAGATTGTTTGGTCTAACTTAACCATACTGGCCAGATATGTAAATTATCGATTGTTCTGGGAGTTTGAAAATAAGTTTCTTACTCTAGTTGTGTGAATCGATTGGAAATATGTACGTTATCAGATTTACATTTCAACTACTTCTTAAAATCTCACATTGATTTATGAGAGAGGTTTAATGTTCCACTATGGAGTGAGAATGATTACAATCGTGCAAAACAGTTTGCTTTCTGACCAATCATTCTCCGAGAATGCATTGGCCCCGCTCCTCACTCACTCTGGTTGGCGGACCGGCCTGTGTTCGGTCCTCCAGTTCCGCCCCTTCCTCACAATTGCAGAGTTGATTCAGGCGTAACTCAGCAGGCTGAAAGACAAGGGAAGTGAGAACTGATGCCTTGTGATGTGAAAATATCCCGACTCTTGGACTGAGAGACCTGAGTTCAATTTACAGTTTGTGCAGGTGTGTGTAATAACAATTTTGAACAGGTTCATTTGGAAAAACAAGGGAATTCAGGAACAGATTAAAAACAATAGAAAATGCATACAATGTCGTGGGGCTCTCAATGCTGAGATGAGTTTAGTCTTTAGGGTTTCAGAGCCCCAGTGGGTCCCAGTACAGACTGTTCCACTCCTCGTGCACAATCAGATACAACGAGTGTGGGGCAAAGTGTTCTCATGGGATATGGAGCTGCTTTTCTGGAACTCCCTCAGTTTTGGAGGTGAAAATAGATTAGAAGGAGCAGGGTTTTGTATGGAGTAACCTGTTCCCCTCCTTTTGCAGCATCTTATTATTGCCCTGACTTTACCTCGTACATGTTTGGTAGAGATCAGTGATATTTCCTAAGCCCACAATATAAGATCTGCCACTCTGTTTAAGACAGCAGAAATCTCTTGTAGCACAATAGTCATAGAACAATACAGCACAGAGCAGGCCCTTCGGTCTGTGATGTTGCGCCAACCTGTGAACTGTTCTCAGCTCGTCCCTGTACACTATCCCAAAATCACCCATGTGCTTATCTAAGGATTGTTTAAATCTTCCTGATGTGGCTGAGGTGTCTACATTAGCAGGTAGTACATTCCACGCCCTTACCACTCTCTGAGTAAAGAACCTGCCTCTGACATCTGTCTTAAATCTATCCCTCCTCATTTGCAGTTATGCCCCCCATGCTCACTGATATCATCATCCTAGAAAAACCCTTCCACTGTCTCCCCTATCTGACATGTCTCTATCAAATTCACTCTTGGCCTTCTTCTTGCCAAGTAGAACAGGTTCAACTCTCTCAGCCTTTCCTCATAAGATCTTCTCTCCAGACTAGGCAACATCCTAGTTAATCTCCTCTGCACCTTTTCCAATTCTTCCATGACCTTCCCGAAATATGGGCACCAGAACTACGCACACTATTCCAAGTGAGGCCGCACCAGCGTTTTGTATATTTGCAGCATGATATTGCGGCTCTGGAACTCAATTACAATATGAATGAAACCTAACACACCGTATGCCGTCTTAACAGTACTATCCACCTGGGTGGCATCTTTCACAAATCTATGTACATGGATTCCAACATCCCTCTACGCATCCACACTACCAAGAATCTTTCCATTGACCCAGTACTCTGCCTTCTTGTTATTCTTCTCAAAGTTCATCAGCTCACATTTAGCTGCATTGAACTCCATTTGCCACCTCTCAGCCCAATTCTGCAGTTTATCCAAGTCCCCCTGCAACCTGTAACACTCTTCCACACTATCCACTACTCCACCTTAGTGTCTTCCACCTGTGCCTGCGTCTAAGTCATTTCGAAATGTGACAAACTGCCGTGGTCCCAAAACAGAACTTTGTGGCACCCCACTAGTAACTGGACTCCAGTTGAATATTTTCCATCAACCACCACTTCCTTTAGAAAACCAGTTTCTAATCCAAACTGCTGAATCACCCTACTTTTCATGTATCTGCATTTTCTCCAACAGGCTACCATGTGGAACCTTATCAAAAGCTTTACTGAAGTCCATGTATAGCCCGTCAAATGCCCTACCCTCATCTACATGCTTAGTCACCTTCACAAAAAAACTCAATGAGGTTTGTGAGACACGACCTGCCCTTGACGTAACCATGTTGATTATCTGAAGTCAAATTGTCGTTTGCTAGATGATTACAAATCTTATCTCTTATAATCCTTTCAAAACCTTTCCTACAACAGAAGTCAGGTACACTGATGTATAATTACCTGGGTCATCTCTACTGCCCTTCTTGAACAAAGGCACAACATTTGGAATTCTCCAGTCCTCTGGTACTAAACCTGGAGACAATGACAACTCAAACATCAAAACCAAAGGCTCTGCTATCTCCTCCCTAGCTTCCCAGAGAATCCTTGGATAAATCCCATCCGGCCCAGGGGACTTGTCTACTTTCACTCTTTCTAGAATTGATAACACCTGTTTCTAACTAACCTTGATCCTTTCTAGTCTAATATCTTGTACCACATTCTTCTGCTCTACAATACTCTCCTTTTCCTGAGTAAAAACCGACGAGAAATATTCATTTGCACCTCTCTGAGCTCCACAGGGTGCACACTCAACTTCCCTTTGATTGGACCTATTCCGACCCTATCCTCTTATTCCTCACATACCTATAGAAAACTTTAGGGTTCTCCTTTATTCTATTTGCTAAAGACTGCTTGAGTCCTCTCTTTGTTCTTCTTAACTCTCTCTTTAAATCCTTCCTAGCTGATCTGGAACACTCCACCTCCCCATCTGAACCAGTTTGGCTCATCAACACATAAGCTTCCTTCTTCTTCGTATCAAGCGATGCAATTTCTGTAGTAAACCATGGTTCCCTGATCTTATCACTTCCTCCTTGCCAGACAGGACGTACCTATCAAGAACATGCAGTTTCTCTTCCTTAAACCAGCTCCACATTTCCATTGTCTGCATCCCCTGCATTTTGCTACCCTATTCTATGCATCCTAATTCCCGCCTAATTGCATTATAATTGTCCTTGCCCCATTGATAACTCTTGCCCTGTGGCATGTACCTGTCCCTTTCCATCGCTAAACTAAACGCATCTGCATTATGGTCACTTTCTCCAAAGTGCCCACCTAAAACTAAATCAAACACCTTGTCTGGTTCATTACCAAGCACCAGATCCAATGTGGCCTCCCCACTTGTCGGCCCTTCGACATAGTGTGTCAGGAAACCCTCCTGTAAACACTGGACAAATACTAATCCATCCAACGTACTAGAGTTATAGAATTCCCAGTCAATGTTGGGGAAGCTAAAGTCCCCCACAATGACCACTCTGATACTTTTGCTCTTACCCAGAAAAATTTTGCAAATCTTCTCTTCCACTTCCCTGGAACTCTGTGGAGGCTATAAAAAAATTCCAAGCAGTGTGACCTCTCCTCTCCTGTTCTAACCTCAGCCCACACTACCTCAGTAATCAAGTCCTTGTCAAAAGTACTCTCAGGCACCGTTATAAAATCCTTGACTAATATGACTTGCATGGACCCATTGCAGTGCTTCAAACCCCATGAGTAAAAAGTGAGGTCTGCAGATGCTGGAGATCAGAACTGAAAATGTGTTGCTGGTTAAAGCGCAGCAGGTCAGGCAGCATCCAAGGAACAGGAAATTCGACGTTTCGGGCAAAGGCCCTTAATCAGGGAGATTCCTGATGAAGGGCTTTTGCCCAAAACGTCGAATTTCCTGTTCCTTGGATGCTCGCTGTTCTGCTGCGCTTTAACCAGCAACATATTTTCAGCTTCAAACTCCATGAGGCAGCCATACTGTCTATGACCGACAGACTCAGTCTGGAACCTCCTCTGTCCTTAAGACCTTTTACACTGCTTGCACTCCTCCATTTCCCCTTTGCATGTTCCCTTTCCAACCCACCCCACTTACATCACTCTACAATTGGAGCTGTCAAGGGCAGAAATCTGTCAAATAGTCCCCCTAACATTTTCTATTCTCCTTTAAGATTTTTAAAAAATCATTCTCCTTAATCAATGTATTGATCATCCATGAATCACCTTAGGAGATTTGCCATTGTGAAAGATCCAATACGATGCAAGTATTGTTGTTATTGCTGTACATTAGGAGAAACAGGAATGACGCATTCAAAATTCTAACAAGGAAGTCACTGAGGTGCAGTGTATAGGCCACCAAATAATAACATCATATTGGGATGTGCAATAAACAATGAAATAACTAATGACTGTAAAAATGATGCGGTTATTATCATGGGTGATTTTAATCTTCATGTAGATTGGTCAAACCAGCTCAGTCAGGGTAGCCTTGAGGAGTTCATTACGTGTATCCATGATAGTTTTTTATTTACCAGTATGAAATGGAACTGACAAGGGAGCAAGCTATCCAAGATCTGGTCCCTGTGCAATGAGTCAGGAATAATTAGTGACCTCAGAGTTAGGGATCCTCTCGGAAGAAGTGATCACTGTATGGTTGAATTTAATACATATGGAGAGTGTGAAGATAAAACCTAATACCTGGATCCTGTGCTTGGACATGGGGAACTACAATAGAATGAGGAAGAACCTGGAAAACGTAGACTGGAAACAAAGATTTTATGGTGGGACAGTTGATGAGCAGTGGAAGATTTTCAAAGACATTTTACAATGTCCTCAGCAAAGGTATATTTCAGTCAAAGGGAAGGACTGTAAGAAAATGTGTTCTCTGTAATGGGTATCTAAGGAAAGTGATGAAATTGAAAGGCATACAAAGTGGCCAAAACCAGCATGAAACTAGTACTGGGAAAACTTTATAGGTCAACAGAAAGCCACAGAAGAGCTACAAAGATATGTAAGGTAAAACATGAGAAAAATAGACTAGCATAGACTATAAAGATAGATTGGAAAAGTTTATATTAACATACATAATGAGAAAAGAGTGGCTAAAGTAAATGTCGGTCCTTAGGAAAATGAGGAGGAGCATTTAATGATGGGACATCACAGTGGAGGATACTAATATCTTTCCAGTAATTAACAAAGAGACAAAGGTAGGTGAGGATTTGGAAACGATCATTATTACAGAACAGCTAGTGTTGGACTGTTGGAGGTAATTGAGCTAATAATAGAAAATTCTCCTGGCCCTGACAGAATGTATCCCAGGGTACTAAAAGAGATGCCAGGAGAAATAGAAAATGCACTGACAGTAATTTTCTAAACTTCACTGGACATTGTGGCAGTCCCAGCAGATTGGAAAGCAGCAAAAGTGACACCACTATTTTAAAAAGGAGGTGGTCAAAAAATGGGGAATTATACCCCAGTAAGCTTCTTTTCTGCAGTGGGAAAGATGTTTGGGTCTATTGTCAAGGAAGAAATAGAAGGGACTTGATAGAAATTGTCCCAAAGTGCAGGTCATGCTTGACAAACCTTTTGGAATTCTATGAAGACATTTCCAGCAAGATGGACAACGGAAACCAGTGGATACGGTGTACCTGGATTTCCAAAAGGCTTTCAACAAGGTGCTGTGCAAGAGCCTGTTTCATAATATAATGGTGCATGATGTTAGGGGTAGGGTATTAGCATGGATTGAAGATTGGTTGACTAACAGGAAGCAAAGTATGGGGATAAATGCACATTTTTCTGGTTGGCAATCAGTGACTAGTAGTGTGCCTCAGGGATCAGTGTTGGGACTGCGATCATTTAGAATTGATACAGATGATTTGCAGTTGGGGACCACATGTAGGTTGTCAAAGTTTGCATTTGAGACTAAGATGAGTAGCAGGACAAAGTGTGTGGAGGACTGTGAAACTTTGCAAGAGGAACATAGATACATTGAGTGAGTGGGTAATGGTCGGTCATATGGTATATAATGTTCATAAATGTAAAGTCATACTGTTTGGTTGGAATAACATTAAAAAAGAGATTATACTTGAATTTTAAAAAGTTGCATTATTTGCTATGCAGCGAGACCCGAGTATCCTACTGCATGAGGGTTGGTCACCAGGTATAACAATCAATTCAGAAGGCAAATGCAATTTTGTCCTTCGTTGCTGAAGGGATTGTGCTGAAAAGCAGAGGTTATGTTCCAGCTGTATTGGGTGTTGGTGAGGCCACAGCGGGAATACTCCATGTAGATTTTATCTCCTTCATGGAGAAAGGATGTACTGGTACTAGAGGAGGTGTAGAAGAGGTTAACGAGGTTGATTTCAGAGTTGAGGGGGTTGGTTTAACAGAGACTGAGTAGATTGGGATTATACTCATTGGAATTCAGAAGAATGGAAACATATAAAATAATGAATGGAATGGATAAAATAGAAGTAGAGAGTATGATTCCGCTGGCAGGTGAATCTAGGACAAGTGGGCATTACCTCAAGATTAAAGGCAGCAAATTTAGGACTGAATTGAGAAGGAACTTCTTAACCTCAATGGAATTCATTGCCCAGGGAAGTAGTTGATGCTAGTTCAGTAAACGTTTTTAAAGCTAAGGTAGCTTTTTGTAAAAAAAAATAAATAATGAAGGAATATGGTGAGAACATGCGTAAATAGTTCTGCGTCCACGAAATGATCAGCCGTGATCTTGTTGAATGGCAGAGCAAGCTCAAAGGGCAGGATGGCCTTCTCCTGTTCCCAGTTCTTATGTTATGCATTCCTCCCTCGCTCGAGACTTGGAGGTGCTGGTGTTGGATTAGGATGGACAAAATTAAAATACACAGAACACCAGGTTATAGTCCAACAGGTTTATTTGGAAACACTAGCGTTGCTGCTGCTTCATCAAGTGGTTGTGTGTTTTTAACATTGTCCCTCACTCTTGTAACTTATGCAGAGCAACAAAAGCCACGAAGCAGTGCGCATGCTCCAGCCAACACGCGTCCCAGGATGATTGATGTCATCGGCGGACCAATGGAAGGACAGGGGCGGAGCTGGAGGACCTGGCGGGGCTGTTGGCCTCCGATGAATCAGAGTGAATGAAGGGCGGGACTTGACTATACCACGTGATCATCCTCGGGGACAGCGCGGATGTGCGGGCGAGGAGCTGTCTGGAAGGAAAGAAATAAACAGCAGCAAGCGGGAGGGAAATGGTGTTGGTCTGGACTGAGGTTTTGCAAACATTTGGTGCACATCGGAAAATACAAATTTGAAACTTAGTCTCGTCTTTGTAGTAAACGGGAAAATGCCTCATCTCGCGACTGACTCGAGTGAGCGCCGCCATCTTTATTCGGGGCAATGATTCACTGGACACGTGCAGCTGCCAGCTTTGTAGGGGGCAAAGTTCAGAGCGGAGTATGTGCAGCTCTCCCTGATAGAGAGTCATGGGGCAGGATTTACACAGAGCACATTCAGAGATTGACAGATTCTTGTTGTCTCGAAGAATTAAGGGCTACGTGGAGATTGGGGGTAAGTGGAGTTGAAATGTCCCTCAGCCATGATTGAATGGCGGAGTGGACTCGATGGGCCGAATGCCCTTACTTCCACTCCTATGTCTTATGGTCTTCTTCAAACCCAGGGAAATGGATTTTTGTTTTACTGAGGATTTGTTTTGTCATTCATTTAAATGATTTGGATGTGAATAGAGGTGGTACAGTTAGTAAGTTTGCAGGTGATACCAAAATTGTTGGTATTGTGGTCAGTGATAAAGGTTGTTTCAGAATACCATGGGATATAGATCAGATGGGCCAATGGGCTGGGAAGTGGCAGATAGGGTTTAATTTAGATAAATGTGAGGTGCAGCATTTTAGAAAAGCAAATCCGAGCAGGACTCACAAACTGAATTGTAAGGTCTTGTTGAACAAAGAGACCTTGGAATGCAGGTTCACAGTTCCTTGAAAGTAGAGTCACAGATAAGATAGTGAAGAAGGCATTTGGTATGCTACCCTTTATTGGTCAGAGTGCTGATTTAGGGAGCTGGACAGGACATTGGTTAGGCCACGATTGGAAAATTGTGTGCAATTCTGGTCTCCATCTTATCAGAAGGAGGCACTGAATCTTGAAAGATTTGAGAATTGATTTTCAAGGATGTTTCCAGGGTTGGAGGATTTGAGTTGCAGGGAGAAGCATAATAGGCTGGGGCCATTTTTCCTGGAGTGTAATGGGCTGAGGTGTGATGTTGAAGAGGTTTATATAATCGTGAGGGGCATGGATAGCGGAAATAGACAAGTTTTTTTTGATTAGATTAGATTTACAGTGTGGAAACAGGCCCTTCGGCCCAACAAGTCCACACCGACCAGCCGAAGCGCAACCCACCCATACCCCTACATTTACCCCTTACCTAACACTACGGGCAATTTAGCTGGGCCGATTCACCTGACCCGCACATCTTTGTGACTGTGGGAGGAAACCGGAGCACCTGGAGGAAACCCACGCAGACACGGGGAGAACGTGCAAACTCCACACAGTCAGTCGCCTGAGTCGGGAATTGAACCCGGGTCTACAGGCGCTGTGAGGCAGCAGTGCTAACCACTGTGCCACCGTGCCGCCCACAAAGTTGTTTACACTGGGGTGGTGAAGCCCAGAACTAGAGGATATAGGTTTACGGTATGAGGGGAAAATTCAACAGGAGCCTAAAGGGCAACAAAAATTGTAACATTTCAAAGGCATTTGAATAGGAAGGGTTCAGAGGGATGTCGGCCAAGTGCTGGCAAATGGGAATAGATTAGGTGAGAATATCTAGTTGGCATAGACGTGTTGGACTGAAGAGTCTGTTTCGGTGCTAGACATCTCTGACT
This sequence comes from Hemiscyllium ocellatum, assembly GCF_020745735.1. NCBI lineage: Eukaryota > Metazoa > Chordata > Chondrichthyes > Orectolobiformes > Hemiscylliidae > Hemiscyllium > Hemiscyllium ocellatum. Next base: position 605,684 of record NW_026867863.1, read on the forward strand.
GTGGGATCATAAAAGTGAACACTGCTCTGATTCACCTCTGAGCTCCTTCATGTCCACTTGTTCATTATCTAGCTTCCTCAGTCTCTGGGTGTATTTTTGGTCTTGTTCAGTATTTTACTATTACGTTCACATACCTTTTTGTAAATGAATTGTCCACTGCTGCCCGACTCCTGACCATATTCCAGAGGAGGTAGTACTGGATGTCTTAAATCGTAGCAAGGTGGATAAATCCCTGGGACCTGTTAAGGTGTATCCCAGACATTTGTGGAAATCTAAGAAAATGATGGCAGTGCCCCTCCCTGAGATATTTATATTGTCATTGGTGACAGGTGAGGTGCTAGAAGACCTGTGCTATTATTTAAAAAAGTGGTAAGGAAAGGCCAGGAAACGAGGGAACAGTGAGCCTGAAGTCAGTGGTAGGCAAGTTGTTGGAAGGGATTCTGAGGGACAGGATTTACATGTATTTGAAAGGACGAGGAATGATTAGGGATAGTTAACGTGGCTTTGTGTGTGGGAAATTTTTTCTGTCTAACTTGATTGAGTTTTTTTTGAAGACATGAAAAAGATGATTGATAAAAGCAGATTGTGGATGTTGTCTATATGGACACTGAACGATGTTCCACAAAGCAGACTGGTTAACCAGGTTAGATAACATGGAATGTTGGGAGAACTAGCCATTTGGATACAAAACTGGCTTGAAGGTAGGAGGCAGAGGGTTCTGAAAGAGGGTTGCGTTGTGGACTGGAGGCCTGTGTGCTGCAGAAATGGATATTGGTTTTACAGAAGACACCAAAATTAGAGGTGTAATGGACAATGAAGTAAATTAGTTCAGAATGCAACAGGATCTTGACCAGATGGACCATTGGGGTGAGGAATGGCAGACTGGGTTCAATTTAGACAAAGGTAAGCTGTTGGATTTTGGAAAGGCAAATCAGAGCAGGACTTATACACTTAATGGTAAAGTCCTTGGGAATGTTGCTGAGCATAGAGACCATGGAGTGCAGGTTCATTGTTCCTTGAAAGTAGTGTCACAGGTAGGCAGGCTAGTGAAGGTGATGTTTGGTTTGCTTATATTTATTGGTCAATGCATTGAGTACAGAAGCTGGGACGTCAAATAGTGACTGGACAGGACATTGATTAAGCCATTTCAGGACTTCTGTTTTAAGTTTGAAATTTCCTGTTCTGGAAAGGATGTTGTGAATCTTGAAAGAGTTCAGACAAGATTTACAAAGACTTTGCTAGGGTTGGAGGATTTGGGCTACAGGGAGAGGCTGAATAGGCCAGGGTTAATTTCCCTGGAGAGTCAAAGACTGAAAGGTGACTTCACGGAGATTTATAAAATCATAAGGGGCATGGATAAGGTGAACAGCCAGGGTCATTCCCCCCAGGTTAGGTGGGTTCAAAACAAGATCATATGGGCTTAAGTTGAGAGGACAAAGATTTAAAATGGATCTAAGGGGCAAAGTTTTCAAGCTGTGTGTGGTGTATGTGTGGACTGAGCTGCCAGATGATGTAGTGGACGCTGATACAATTACAATATTTGAAAGGCATCCGATTGGGTACATGAATAGGATGGGTTTCCAAAGATACAGACCAATAGCTGGCAAATGGGGCTCCATTTGTTGAGGATTCCTAGTTGGCATGGACAAATTGGACCAAAGGTCTGTTTCTGTGCTGTACATCTCTATGACACTATTAAATGAAAATAAGGTGTGTTCCTCTTTTGTAGAGAGCTAGCAGAAGCACAGATAATTGTCCTTGGAGCTGAGAAAGTTAAGCAGTGATTTTGACCAGTTCCAAATCCTTTTCGAGGATATTTAATGTGCAGAGAGAGGGGAATTGTTAATAATGTCATAATTTTAGTAACTATTTTCAGGTAATTGGCAAGTAATATGTGAACATTATTTTATTCAGTAAGTTCTGAGCATCTGGAACAGTCTGAACGGCAGCTGGACACAGACTCGGCAGTTATTCATAAACGGATTTGGAATTTTACTTTTTAAGGGAAGATTTGGGGGATTATGGGCAAATGGGAGGGGACTTGGGACAGATTTGCAGCATCTCCAGAGGAAGACAGTACAGCCCCAATGGGCTGAATAGCCCCCAGCCCCTGTGCTCTGTGATACTGCCCCATTCATTGTGAATTTGGGGGGCTAGGGCAGCCCGGTGGCACAGTGGTTAGCACTGCTGCCTCACAGCACCAGAGACCTGGGTTCAATTCCCGCCTCAGGCAACTGACTGTGTGGAGTTTGCAAGTTCTCACCGTATCTGCACGGGTTTCCTCCGGGAGCACCGGTTTCCTCCCATAGTCCAAAGATGTGCAGGTTAGGTGAATTGGCCATGCTAAAATTACCCCTAGTGTTAGGTAAGGGACAAATGTAGGGGTATGGGTGGGATTCGCGTCAGTGTGGACTTGTTGGGCTGAAGGGCCTGTTTCCACACTGTAAGTAATCTAATCTAATCAAAAAAGGAATGTTGAAGCTCATCCCAGGGCAGAGATAGGGAGGATCCCACCACTCACCTCACAATGGGCTCCGGATGATTGATGTCAGCGCGGGCCAATAGGGGGCAGAGGGCAGTACTGGAGGACCAGGTTGTACCAGTTTGTCCTCCAACCAATCGGAGTGAATGAGGGCAGCCTCAAGGCTGGAACTAAAGAAAGGCACATATCGCAGTGATTTGAGAAACTGGAGGACATGAGATAGGGAGCGTTCTGTGCCTGGTGAGGAATGATATAAATAAGGAAGAGTTGTGAGGCTGGATGAGGTGAAGTGATCGGGAGATTTGAGGATGGAGGAATTTAAGAGTTAGTGAGGATTAGAGTCATAATGTTATACAGCAAGGAAACATGCCCTGTGGTCCAACCAGTCCATGCCGACCATAATTCTAAACTGAACTAATTGTACCGGCCTCCGCTTGGTCCACATCCATCCAAATATTTCCTATTTATGTACTTATCAGAATGTCTTTTAAATATTGTAATTGTAATCACAGCTACCACTTCTTCTGGAAATTCATTCCACCCGTGTAGTTTTTTTAAAAAATCCTTAATGTCTTTTCTCAAACCTTTCTCATCACTTCCCAAAATAAATGCACACGAGGTTTGAATCCCCCCTCTACACTGTCCATTCACATTATCTAAACTCATTGTGATTTTATAAACCTCTAATAAGGTCACCCCCTCAACCTCCTGCACTGCAGTGAAAACAATCCCAGACTGTCCAGCCTCTCCTTATAACACAATCCCTCAATTCATGGCAATATTCTGGTAAATCTCTTCTGAACCTGCTCCGATTTAATAATATCTGTCCTCTTACAGCACAACCAGAACTGGGCACAGTATTCCAGAAGAGGCCTCCCCAAGGTCCTTTACAACCTCAACATAACGTCCCAACTCCTATTGTCAAAAGTCTGAGCAACGAAGGTAAGTGCTGAACATCTTCATAACCACCCTGTCTACAAGTAACACAAACTTCAATGACGGGAAGCCCTCAGACTCTTTGTTCCATATCACTACTTGAGGCCCGAATTTTAATGAGTGTTTTATCACGATGTAATATTTTGCATTTATTCCAATCCAAAACATCCTTTGGAGTACAAAGGCAGTAGGAGTATCCATGCTGAATTACCCACAGTGCTCAGGGATGTGCAGGTTGGGTGGATTATCCAGGCTGAATTACCCACAGTGTTCAGGGATGTGCAGGTTGGGTGGATTAGCCAGGCTGAATTACCCGCAGTGTTCAGGGATGTGTAGGTTGGGTGGATTATACAGGCTGAATTGCCCATAGTGTTCAGGGATGTGCAAGTTGGGTGGATTATCCAGGCTGAATTACCCACAGTGTTCAGGGATGTGCAGGTTGGGTGGATTATCCAGGCTGAATTACCCACAGTGTTCAGGGATGTGCAGGGTAGGTTGGATTATCCAGGTTGAATTGCCCACAGTGTTCAGGGATGTGCAGGTTGGATGGAGTATCCAGGCTGAATTGCCCATAGTGTTCAGGGATGTGCAGGTTGGATGGATTATCCAGGCTGAATTACCCACAGTGTTCAGGGATGTGCAGGTTGGATGGTCCTGGGAGATGCAATGTTACAGGTGAAGGTTAGGTGGCTCTGAGGGACAGTATCAATGCGATGGGCCAAATGGTCTCATTCCACACTGTCGGGATTCTCCGATAATTCTACTCGTTTTAAAATAGTTACAGAAAGTAATAGACCAGATCTAATGGTTAAGTTTCAAAATTGGACAAAGGCCAATTTTAATTGCACAAGGCAAGAACTTTCAAAATTTCTTTTTGGGATGTTATTCCCAAGGAAAAGGATGGCTGGAAAGTGGCAACATAAGAACATAAGGAAGAGAAGCAAGAGTAGGCCACCTGGCCCATCAAGCCAGCTCTGCCATTCAATTAGGTCGGGGCTGAGCTTTTCATGGCCTTAGCTCCACTTTCCTGGTCATAACCCTGAATTCCTCTCATTTTCCCAAATCTACCTTTTGTCTTAAAGGCATTCAAGTTGATAACGTCAAATGCTGCACTCGGCAGGGAATTCCACAGATTCACAAACCTTTAGCTGAATAAGCTCCTCCTGAACTCAGTCCTAAATCTACTCCCCCTTATTTTGAGGTTATGCTCTGTAGTTTGACCTGCCCCCAGTGGAGAATAGTCTCCCTGCTTCTATCTTATCCCTCATTTATATCCAACCTCCCATTCTTCCAAATTACAATGAGTATAGAACCATTTTTCTCAACCTCTCCACATACACCAACCCTCTCAACTCCCAACTCAAACTAGTGACCCTCCTCTGTACTCCCTCCAGTGCCAGTATATCCTTACTAATGTAAGGTGACCAAACCTGTACACAGTACTCCAGGTGTGGCCTCACCAACACCCTGTACAGCTGCAGCATAACCATCCCTCTAGCAATGAAGGACAATATTCCCTTCACTGCCTCAATTACCTGCTGCACCTGCAAACTAGCTTCCTGTGATTCATGCACAAGGACACCCAGCTCCCTCTGCACAGCAGTAGGGGCAGTAGGAGTATACTCGAGGGAAACCAGGAGGGCAAAAAGAAGGCATGAAATAGTTTTAGGAAATAGGTTTACAGAGAATCCAAAGCGATTCTACAAATACACTAAGGACAAACAAGTAACCAGGCAGAGAATAGGTACCCACAAAATCATCAAGGCTGTCTGTGGAACCGCAGGAGATGGGAGAGATTCTATATGAGATTCTTTTACAAAAAGAGGATGTGACAGCTAGAGTGTTTGGAGAAATAAATCGTGATAATGTGACAAGTGTCCATATTACAGAGGAGGGGGTACTGGATGTCTTAAACGGCAGCAAGGTGGATAAATCCCTGGGACCTGCTTAGGTGTAACCCGGAACTTTGTGGGAAGCTAGGGAAGTGTTTGCTGGAAACCTCGCTGAGATATTTGTGTCATTGATAGTCACAGGTGAGGTGCTGCAAGATGTGCGCCATTATTTGAGAAAGGTGGGAAGGAAAGACCAGGGAACAATAGACTGGTGAGCCTGAAGTCAGTGGCGGAGAAGTTGTTGGAAGGGATTCTCAGGGACATGATTTACCTGTAATTGGAAAGGCAAGAAATGATGAGGGAGAGGCGGCATGGCTTTGTACATGGAAGTCACTAACTTGGACTTCAGGAAGGCAAAAGGTTTTACATAACAGACTGGTTAGCAAGTTAGACACTGTAGAATACAGGGAGAACTAGCTATTTGGATACAGAATTGTCTAGAATGTCATAGAGACGTATAACATGGAAACAGACCCTTCAGTCCATACCGTCCATGCCAACCACTTACCCCAACCCAATCTAGTCCAACCTGCCAGCACCCAGCCCATATCCTTCCAAACCTTCCTAATCATATAGCCATCCAGATGGATTTTCATTGTTACAATTGTACCAGCCTCCACCACATCTTCTGGCAGCTGATTCCATGCGCACAGAACCCTCTACATGTAAACGTTGCCCCTCAGGTCTCTTTCATATCTTTCCCCTCTCACCCTAAACATATGCCCTCTAGTTCTGGAATTCCCCCACCCGAGAGAAAGGACTTTATCTATTTGTCCTATCCACACCCCTCATGATTTTATATACGTCTATAAGGGCACCCCTCAGCCCCCGACGCTTCAGGGAAAACAGTCCCAAACTGGTCACCCTCTCCCTATAGCTCAAATCGTCCAACTCTGGCAACATCCTTGTAAATCTTGTCTGAACCCTTTCAATTTCACAACATTTTTCCGATAGGAACGAGACCAGATTTGCACGCAATATTCCAAACGTGGCTTTTTGGAATATCCAATGTTCTGTACTGTCGCAACATAACCTCCCAACTCCTGTAGTCATTGCTCCGACCAATAAATGAAAGCATACCAAACACCTCCTTCATTATCCTCTCTACCTATGACTTCACTTTCAAGGAGATATAAACCTGCACTCCAATGTCTCTTTGTTCAGCAACACTCCTCAGGACCTTACTATTACCTATATCAGTCCTGGTAATATTTGCTTTCCCAAAATGCAGCACCTCACAATTACCTAAATTAAACTTCATCTGCCACTTGTCAGCCCATTGGCCCATCTGATCAAGATCCTGTCGTATTCTGGAGTAACCTTCTTTGTTGTCCACTACACCTTCAATTTTTGTGCCGTCTGCAAACTTGCTGACTATACCACCCATGTTATCCAAATCATTTATGTAAATGACAAAAGAATTGGACCCAGCACCTATCCTTGTGGTATTCCACTGGTCACAGGCCTCCAGTCTGAAAAACAACCCTCCACCACCTCTTGGTTCATTCTCACTCCCCCGTATATAAAACTGCTCACTCTCCGAATGTCACGGTCGCACACCCCCACTCTCCTCCAAACTCATGCTAACTGTGCACATTCTCCCCAACTATCACGCTTGGTAGCCTGGACACAACTGAGCACATTCCCCCAAAACTCACGGTAACTTCACTGCACGCTCTGAGACTGTCATGCTCACTTCCTCACACACTCACTCGCAGTCACGCCCACTCTGGTGGACACTCCCCCACCATCCCACTTATTCTGCTTCATACCTCACGATCAACACGTTCACTCCCGCGCACACTGACCTCCATCACGTTCATTTCCCTGCACAATCACTCCTAATCATGCACACTCCTCCATCTCTTCTCCACCCACTTGCCCTCACTTTAACTCACCGTCATACTCACTTCCCTGCACACTGCCCCACAATGGAGCTCAATCCTCTGTGTCGTCCCCATCATCATTTACATTCACCCAGCATCATTTTCATTCGCCCATACATTTCCTCAGCGTAATGACCAGTCCATTTACTCTCACAAAATCATTCATACTGTTCTGTACATTGCCCCAACATTACGCTCGCTCCCCACGGTCTCGCACATAACCCTGCTCACTCCCCAACATCACGCTCGTTCCCGCACACTCCTTTCCCCATAGTCCCCAGCTGCAAACTCTCTCACCATCACTTACACTACCCTGCACAGGCCCCACCATCAACCTCACTCTAAAGCACACTTCCACACTGTAAACTCTCACTGTCAGGCAGACTCCAACACTGTCATTCTCGCGCGAGTACTAGCCCCCACCATCATATTCACTCCTTGCAAACTCCCAAACCAGTCAGCACACTCTTCCACACAAGCTCCCACATTCATACTTACTACCCAGCCCTGTCCCCCAGTGACACTACTTCTCCTTTCCACACTCCCGCCAAAACATGCTTCCCCACAGTCACTTTCACTCCCTAGCACTCGCTTCTCGCACACTCCCACACCATCAGCCTTACCCTACCACACACTCGCAAAACCAGCACGCACACTCCTCGCACACTCCCACAAAATCATTTCTGCTCCCTTGTACACTTGCCCACCATCACACAGATTCCCTGCACATTCCCACACTGTCGACCTCACTCCCCCACACAATCGCTGAAAGTCCCACTCACTCTCCAACACACTCCCACACCGTCACAGTCACTGCAGCACACACTACACCAGCGTCAGTCCAAATTCGCTGCACACTTACCCACCATAATGCTGAATATCCTGCACACTCCGACCATGCCACCATCACCTTTGGCAGACAACTAACTTCAATTTTACTCATCTGCACGCCTACCCACCGTCACACTCAGTACCCTGCACAATCACCCAGTGTAAAATTCACTCCCTTGCACACTCCCAAACCATCACACGCATTCCCTGGCACAGCCGTCAAGCTCAGTCCACGGCAGAGTCCCTCATCGTTATGTTCTCTCACTGTACACTGCCTCACCAGTACGATCCATCCCCCATTAACTCCAAAACCCTCTTGCACAATGCCTTGCATTTTGCCCCACTGTCATGCTCACACTCTACTATGTCACACATTACCACGTTCAGTCTGCTGCACATTCCTCCCCTCGCACTAACTCTCCACACTCACCTTCACCATCATGCATACTCCCCTGCATATTACCCCTCCCTAAACCTCACTCCAAAGCATATCACCTCACCGCAACTCTCACTCCCAGGTAGACTCCAATACAGACACACTCCGTGCACTGCACACGCCTCACCATTATGTTCATCTTCTGCACACGCCCACATCTTCATGCGCCCTGTTCCGCACAGTGTCCCATTATTCCATTTACTATCTAGCCCTCTCCTGCATCCCACTCTCACTGCTTAGCAGGCACCTGCTCCTTCACACTCATACCCCCACGTACCTCGCCACAGTTATGTTGACACCCCCACCCAATCATCACCGTCACGCCCACTTCCTGTGCACACTCATACGGTCACACACGTTCCTCTGCACTTGGCCACACCATCAACCTTACTCAGTGTATCCGCCATCCTCTCAACACTCACTCCCATGCACACTCCAACACCATCATACTCCCTTGGCCACACTCATCTGCTCATCACCAGACTCACTCCGTCACACACTGTCCCACTGTCATGCAGACTACTTGTTCCCCTTTGCCACATTATCTCCCTTGTACAGTCCCGCAGCAATATTCTCACGGAGACACACACTGTGGCACATCAACCTGCTCACTCGAAACCATTACTCTTACTCTCTTACACACTAGCCCAACGTCATTCTCACTCCCTTGCACAGTCCCCCAGCATCATGCTAACTCCCATGTGCAAACCCATCCCATCCCTCTTACTCTCCTATGCACTTCCCCACCATTGCACTCAATTGACCGCCTACTCTCCCAGTGGCACATTCTCTGCCCCACAAACTCCCTCCACTGTCATGCTCCACTCCATCACTCACATTTTGCCACACGCTTCCCCACTTTCACCATCATTCCCTCAAATTCTACCCACACCTTCCCCAAGACACTCATCCAAGCATCACACTCACAGTCCCTCACACGCTAATAATATACTGTGTCACCGGGCGCACACTCCACCGCTGTCACTCTCATTCCATCATACACGCCCGGAAACTCCAACACTGTCATCGTCACTGCCTGATACACACACACACACATTACACACGGCCCACATCCACCACCACACACATCTCCACCTACATATTCTCTCTGGACACACTTCGCCAACGTCACGTTCACTCCTCTGCCCACTCGCACACCATCATTGGCACACGCCCACACTGTAAAGATCAATCGCCTGCTCACGCCACAACCATCCTGTACCCTCCCTTTTCACTTGCCACCAACATTCACAATGCTCCGTGCACACCCCAACGATCATGCTGACTCCCTCACACTTCACTACTGTAAACGTACTGCCCTGTTCACTCCCCCATGATCACATCAACACCCCAAACACTCTCCAACAAATCACACTCGCCTGCTTATTCCCCGACATTATATACATCGACCACACATACGTACACCATTCTGTTCACTTCACTGCAGTGAATACAAGTATCATGCGCAAACCTCTGCACTCTCCAACAGAATTTGCACACAAACCTGCAAACACACCCCACCACCTGCAACTGGCACACTCACACTGCCGCATAAACCTGCATGTGCACGCTCACTCCCCACGCATTCCATACCATCATGGCCAAGGAACCAACCACTTACCCAGTGTTACACTTACTCCCTGCTGTCTCCCACAAAAGTTCACTCAATGCCCAGTACACTCCACCCATCATCCGTCTCACTCACCTCGACATAATAACATACACTTCACCACCATCCCGCTTCATCATACGTTCACTCTTGCAATGGAACACTCACTCCCCCAAACACATCCCACGTGGCTACGCTCACTCTCCCTCACACTCCACCACTGTCACAGTTAGTGTGTTGTGCTCTCCCCTGTCCCTTTCACTTCCTTACAAACCGCTCTGCACGATCCCCCACCGTCGGGCTCACTGTCTCTGAGAATCCACACACTGTCCCTTAGACTCCCCCACTACTCTGCACACTCCCCCGCGTACTCCCGAGCCCCTAATCTCACTCAAATGCACTCTCCTTCGCAAAATCACTCATTGATTGCACACTGCAGCACCGTAACTCTCACTCCACTGCACATGCCCCCACCAACACGTTGACATCCTGCACACACCCGCACCTTCACTCTCACTCATCAATACTTTCGCCCACGATTATACTCCCTCTGCATATACTCTCACTCACCGTCATTCTCACTCTCCCACCGTTATGATAACTCCCTCGCATACTCCTGCACCATCATACTCACGCTCCCACATGCTTGCACACTGCTACACACACTCTCCCATGCACTTGCCCACCGTTATTCTCATTCCCACACATCCTGTTCCAGGATCACGCTCTCTGCCCCGAACAATTCCCTCACCATCACTCTCAAGACCAAATCACAACACAACAACTTCACCCTCTCTCACGCATGCAACACTGCTCACTCTCCCACAATCATGCTCACTGCACCGAACACTCCACTGCTATCACATTCCCTCTCCTGCCAACTCACCAATTTTCACACTCTCTCATACACAATGCAGTACCATGCTCACGCCCACGCCCAATCAAACTCTCATACTAATAATTCTCTTACGCTCTCCCCGACCACCACGCTCACTCAGGCGCACACTCCATCACCATCACATTTATCATCCTGGACACTCACTCTATTGCCACGCACCGAAGTTGTCACAACTCCCACTATTCCGCAGAACCTGCCACACATTCAAGCAGCATTGGTCTGCTTCCCTCACGGGTCAAATTCACATTTCATCCGTCTCCCTCACGCCCACACAGACTCTCCCGTGCACTCCCTTACACACTCCCCCACTCTCATTTTCTCCCTCCCACATACACTCGCATCAACACTCTCAATCGGAAACACACAACCTCACCTGAAGCTCACTTTCTTGTAGATTAAGAAGTTTTAATTATCAATCGAGGCACAACCATCCAACGTCACGATCACACTTCTGCACATTCTCCCACTATCATAACAATGTACAAGGCCACACCATCGTTGCTATCACACGCATACTCCACGCATACTGTCTTACTCAATGCCACGCACACACCCACACGATCACGTTTACTCCTCACCACATTATTCCACCGTCAAAATTACTCCCCACACATTATCTCACCACCCAGTTCTCCTCCCTGTACACTCATACACCATCACACTTACTAAATGGGAAGAAGGCAGCCTATGTAAAGATGAGGCGTGAAGGTTCAGTTGGGGCGATTGAGAGTTATAAGGTAGCCAGGAAGGATCTAAAGAGAGAGCTAAGAGCAGTGAGAAGGGGACATGAAAAGCCCTTGGTTGGTAGGATTAGGGAAAACCTAAGGCTTTCTATAGGTATGTCAGGAATAAAGGATGACTCGGGTAGGTATCGGTCCAGTCAAGGACAGTAGTGGGAAGTTGTGCGTGGGGGCGGAGGAGATTGGAGAGACACTAAATCAATACTTTTCGTCAGTATTCACTCAGGAACAGGACATTGTTGCTGATGTGAATATTGAGTCAGAAATGATTAGAATGGATGGCTTTGAGGTATGTAGGGAAGAGGTCCGGGGAATACTGGAAAGGTTGAAAATAGATAGGTCCCCTGGGCATGATGGCATTTATCCTACGATCCTCTGGGAATCTAGGGAGGAGATAGCGGAGCCATTGGCCTTGATTTTTATGTCGTCATTGTCTACAGGAATAGTGCCAGAAGACTGGAGGATAGCGAATGTGGTCCCATTGTTCAAGAAGAGGAGTAGGGACTACCCTAGTAACTATAGGCCAGTGAGTCTCACTTCTGTTGTGGGCAAAGCCTTAGAGAGAATTGTATGGGATAGGATTTATATACATCTGGATAGGAATAATGTGATCAAGGATAGTCAGCATGGTTTTGTGAAGGGCAGGTCGTGCCTCACAAACCTTATTGTGTTCTTTGAGAAGGTGACCAAGGAAGTGGACGAGGGTAAAGCAGTAGATGTGGTGTACATGGATTTTAGCAAGGCTTTCAATCAGGTATCCGATGGTAGGCTACTGCAAAAATTACAGACGTATGGCATTGAGGGTGCATTAAAGGTTTGGATTAGGAATTGGCAGGCTGGAAGGAAACAGAGGGTAGTAGTTGATGGTAAAGGTTCATCTTGGAGTGCAGTTACTAGTAGTGTTCCACAAGGATCTGTTTTGGGATCATTGCTGTTTGTCATTTTTGTAAATGACCTGGAGGAGGGGCTTGAAGGCTGGGTGAGTAAGTTTGCGGATGATACGAAAGTTGGTGGAGTGATGGACAGAGAAGAAGGATGTGGCAGGTTACAGCGGGATGTAGATACGTTGCAGAGCTGGGCCGAAAGGTGGCAAATGGAGTTCAAAGTAGCTAAGTGTGAAGTCATTCACTTTGGTAGGAGTAACAAGAAGATGGATTACTGGGCTAATGGTAGGCTACTTGGTAGTGTGGATGAGCAGAAGGATCTTGGTGTCCATGTACACAGATCTCTGAAAGTTGCCACCCAGGTAAATAGGGCTGTGAAGAAGGCATATGGCGTACTGGGCTTTATTGGTAGAGGAATTGAGTTCCGGAGTCCTGAGGTCATGTTGCAGTTGTATCAGACTCTCTTGCGGCCTTATCTGGAAGGATGTGGAGGCACTGGAACGGGTGAAGAGGAGGTTTACCAGGATGCTGCCTGGCATGGTAGGAAGATCGTATGAGGAAAGGCTGACGCACTTGGGGCTGTTCTCATTGGAGAAAAGAAGGTTTAGGGGAGATTTGATAGAGGTGTACAAGATGATTAGGTGTTTAGATAGGGTTGACAGTGAGAATTTTTTTCCGCGTATGCAGTCAGCTGTTACTAGGTGACACAGCTTTAAATTAAGGGGAGGTAGGTATAGGACAGATGTTAGGGGTAGATTCTTTACTCAGCGGGTTGTGAGTTCATGGAATGCCCTGCCAGTATCAGTGGTGGACTCTCCCTCTTTATGGTCATTCAAGCGGGCATTGGATAAGCATATGGAGGTTATTGGGCTAGTGTAGGTTATGTAGGCTTCGGTCGGCGCAACACTGTATTTTTCTATGTTCTATGTTCTATGTAATCCACGCACGCTCCATTGTCATGCTCACTTGCCGAGACACTCCCCCACGATAACATTCTCTTCCATACTCTCGCCTCACCCATGCAATCTGAGCTGGTCACTCATCTGCAAACGCGTACACTCCCCTGCCTGCAACCCCACCATTACGCACACTCCTCAAAGAGTCCTAGACGTCAGGTTCACTTCCCTCCTGACTTATACATGATAGTGAACACTGCTAACTCACGAGCTAATCACGATCGCATTGACTTCACCGAGACATCTATACGTTCCCGCTCACTCCACCTCTGACCTCTATGCCAGCATTCCTTTCACTGTCCCACACATCCTCCCAACAGCATGCTGTCTCTACCACGCGCTCCCTCACCGTCATGCTCACACTCCCACATATCCGCCTACCAGCAAGCTCAATGCCCCGTCTTGTACACCGCAGTTATGCACAGTCCTTAATGCACTCCCACAAATGTATTTTCATTGCCGCTCATAATCATCCTCCATCGTGCTCTCTACTCTGCACACAACCGCGCACAATCACCCATCGTCAAACTTACTCTCCTAGACACTCCCACAGCGACATGCTCACCCGACGTGGCCTCCTCTATGTTGGGGAGACGGGTCGCCTACTTGTGGAACGGTTCAGGGAACAACTCTTGGACGCCTGGACCAACCAACCCAACCACCCCGTGGCTCAACACTTTAACTCCCCCTCCCACTCCACCAAGGACATGTAGGTCCTTGGACTCCTCCATCGCCAGAACATGACAACACGACAGTTGGAGGAAAAGCGCCTCATCTTCCGCCTGGGAACCCTCCAACCACAAGGGATGAACTCAGATTTCTCCAGTTTCCTCATTTCCCCTCCCCCCCACTTTGTCTCAGTTGATTCCCTCGAACTCAGCACCGTCCTCCGAACCTGCAATCTTCTTCCTGACCTCTCCGCCCCCACCCCACTCCGGCCTATCACCCTCACCTTGACCTTCTTCCACCTATCACATCTCCATCGCCCCTCTCCCAAGTCCCTCCTCCCTACCTTTTATCTTAGCCTGCTGGACACACTTTCCTCATTCCTGATGAAGGGCTTATGCCCGAAACGTTGAATTTTCTGTTCTTTGGATGCTGCCTGACCTGCTGCGCTTTCACCAGCAACACATTTTCAGCTCTGATCTCCAGCATCTGCAGACCTCACTTTCTCCTGTCCAACATAGATCCGGTTCAACCAAGGTTCAGAAGCCATAAGGTGTATTCTCTATTATTAGTAGAAGGACTGCGTATCAGAATCATGAGATGATACTGCAGATGTATAAAACTCTAGTGCAGCTGGAGTTGTAGCATTGTGGAAGATGTGATCAACGCGTTATGGGAAGGATACGGAAGCTTTGGGAAGTGTTCAGAGCGGATTTCCCAGAATGTTGCCTGGTATGGAGGGAATGTCATACGAGGAAGGTCTGAAGGACTTGTTTTCGTTCGAGTGAAGGAAGTTGTGAGGTAGCTTAACTGAGACATATAAGATAAGGTGGGCAGTGAGAATATTTTTCCTCGGATGGTGATAGCTAGAACGAGGGTACAATACATTAAACTGAGGGATAATTGTTGGAGCATAGATATCAGAGGGTCATCCTTTATTCAGAGAGTATTAGGCGCAAGAAACAGCCTGCCTGGAACAGTAGAAGAGACAACAAATTTAAGGGCATTTAAATGGTCATTGGACAAATATTTGGATGAACGTGGAATAGTGTCGATAGGCTTCAGGTTAGTTTCGCATTTTGGTGCAATGTCGAGAGCCAAATAATCTGCTCAGTGCTGTATTGTTCTATGATCTATCAGACTCACTCAGCCATGCACTCCATCTTATCGAACTCAATCCTCTCTACACTCCCACACCTAGGGTCCCAATCTTCCACACACTCTCCCACTGTCACACTCATGCACCTGCATAATGCGACATCATCACACCCACTTCCCTGCACTCTCACCAGCGTCACGTTCATTCAAATGCACGCTCTCACACTGTTTTGCTCACTCGACTGCGCACATTCCTACTGTCACATTCTCTCAAACACCTCTTCCTGTGTACACTTCACTGTTCTCACATTGAATCCGCTGAACATTCATAACCCATCTGGCTCACTCTCCTGCACACTTCGACACTATCATGCCAAGTTGCCATCCACTCCACCACTTTCACTGTCACTCCCACACATATTTCGCCACTGTCACGCTCACTCTGCGCACTGGCCCACTTTCACACGGTGTCTCCGGCACACTACACCACTATAACGCTCTCCTCCACACACGTCTCCAGCAACACCCTCACGTCACTGCCCTCTCAGCCACTGTAAAGCTCATACCCCCGCACACTGCCTCACTGCCACTTCGGTTCCATTGAACTGACACTGAATGCTAACACCCCGCATGATACCTCTCTGTTGTGCACACTATCGCACACAATTACCCGCCATCATGCACACTCTCCATATTCGTCCCCCACCATCATACTCACTCACCAGCACTCACCCGAATTTCGTGCCTCGTCCGCTGCACAATTTACCACCGTCAGAGGCACTCCCATGCACACTTACACACTGTCATACACACTTGCTGTACACTGCACCACCCTCAAAATCACTCCCCGGCACAGTCCCCAAATTTAAGCTCACTCTCCCTGCCCACTGCGCCACAGAAACACCATTGCCATGTGTACGACAGCACATTCACACTCACTCCACAGCATGAACACCCACCTTCATGCTAACTAATCTACACATTCCCACACCATCACACTCACTACGCCAGACAATCGCAAATAAACAAACTTACTCACCTGCAAACACCCCTAACGTGATGCTGACTCCCCTTAACATTACCACACCATCATTCTTACTCCACCATGCTTTCGCTCACCATCACATTCACTCCCGCATACACTCTCCCACTGTCTTGCTCATTTTACTGAATACCCAACCACTATCACACTCACTCCCTCGCACACACCACGACCGTTACGTTATCTTCTGCAAACACTGTCCCTCCATCATGCTCACTGTCCCGCAAACGTCTTTACCTCACACTCTCTGTCTCTGCACACTGCCTACCATCACATTCATCTGTCACTGACTCACCTACTTCCATGCTTATTGGTCAGCAAACTTTACAACTGCCATGCTCACTCCCTCGCTCACTAACCCAACAACATGTGGGCTCCCCCGTTAGTCCACCACCATTAATCACACTCCCCTGCTCCCTTTCCCATAGTCATGGTCTCTGCTCCGCTTACTCCCCACGATTTCGCATACTTCCGCATTGACTTCATCACAATCATGCTCACTCTCCAGCGTTATCATACACCCTTATGCAGATTACTGTGCTCTCTCTGCCCCAGGACACTCATTCTCCCATCCACATCCACACCATCAATTAAAATACCTTCAAATACACCAAACTGTCAGATTCACTCCCCGACTATCATGCATACTCCTCTGCACTCTGCTATCCATCGCACTTCCTTTCTGGCACACCGGCCTAGCATCATTCTGACTCCCAAATACATATCTGCACCATCAGGATCACTCATCTGCACATTTTCACGCCGTCAGGCACAATCCCCACAGACGTCACTACCGCCACTCTCACTCACCCGCATATTCCCCCACCGACACGCTCATTTGCCCTAACACTACCCCTCCGTCACACTCACTATCCCTCACACCCTCCAACGTCACTCTTACTCTCCTGGATACTATCCCAACCGCAGACTCACATACCTGCAGTCTTCCCCACCATCAAACTCGTTTCTCTCCTTTCGCCTCACAGTCAATTCATGCTGCTTCACTTTTCGCCATCGTCACGCTCCCCAGCACAAGCCCTCGCCGTCACCATCACTGAACAAACCTCAACCACATGCTTACTCCCTCACACACTCCCATACCATCAAACGCACTCCCCGGTACAATCCCCCACCGTCCTGATCACTCTCCTTCAGCGTCACGCACTCTGCCTCACACACCCACCCACCACCACACTCACTTGCACACACGCTCTCCACCATCACGCTTACAGCTTGGCACACTCCCTCATCGTAGCACTCACTGCCCTGTGCTCGCTCACCCGCACACAAGTTTACCATCCTGCAGTCAGCAAAGTCTGGTTCACTTCTGTGTACACTCCTAGGCGATCATACTCACTTCTCCGCACAGTCACCCAACTTCATGCTAACTTTCCAGCACACTTGCTCAATGTCACGATCCCACACCCCCTCTGTCACACGAAATATCCTGTACAGAATCCCACTGTCACGCCGATAGGCCTGCACACTCACCAACCCTCACAACAACATTCCCTGCACTCTACCCCACCGTCACACGCCCTCAGCCACAGACGACACTCCGTCGCATCAGTTCAATGCACACTTCCTCACCATCATGCAAACTGCACTATACCTATACACCCCCACTGTCATACTCACTCCCCCTCACTGCAGCACACTGAGATATATTTCCACAGCCAATCGTCCACCATCACGCTCACTGCTCTGCACACATTCACGCCGTCACACTCGCTACTTCGCTCACTACCCTTGACCAACACATACCACCGCTCACTTTCCAACAACTATGCTCATGCCCTCGCACACTCACGCATCTTCATCACACTCCCGCACTTACCTCTGCACGGTCACACTCATTCTCACCTCACGTCCTCACCATCCAGCAAATACACTCACTCAATCCCCCAATATCATGCTCATTCCCCCTCTCATTGCTCAAAGATCACTCATACTGCTCGCTTACTTGCCCACCATCACACTCACTCCTCCGCATAATTTCTCACCGTGACTCTGACCCCCAGCACTCTCAGCCAATATCTTGCTCACTATCCCATCGTCATATTGACGCTCCCACACACTACTGCACCTTAAGGCTCACTCCCTGTACTCTCCTCCACCATCAGGCTCAAGTCACCATACACTCTGCCACTTCATGCTAACTTCCCTGAGCACTCCCCTACAGCCTTACGCACTCGCGCTCATACTCCCCCAACATCACTCTGAATTCCATACCCAGTACTTCACCGTCATACGCAATATCATTCTCACTGACCCTCCGTTCAAGCTCAATCTTCTGACACTCACTACCTGAGAATTAACCTGTTCACCTGCCCCAGAGAATCCTCTGGAAATGGCCTTGGAACCCAACCACACACAATCCCTTGTTGTCCCAACTTCAATCTTTAACCCTGGCCACAGCCTATGGTGCATTCTATATATTTACCCCAGAGTAACGTTCAGTGTTCTCACTCTCACTGTGTCCCCTGTGAATGGCATTTGGCCAAATGATCAAACTTTTACCCAAACAACGGACTGATGCACCACAACAGTCCCTCTGTTACACAATCAATGAACTACGGTTGACAGTACCACCAAACCCTGTCTCTGTTTCCTTGCAATGGAAGATGAGAGAGGATTCGAAGAACATAGATTTGAAAAGAGGGTCGTTGAGAGGTAGACAGCGCAAGACCGAGAGAGAGAGAGTGGACGAGAATGGCGAAAGGGCCAGTGAAACTGAGTATGTGAACCGAAATAGGAGAGAGTACATAAGGACAGCGTGAGAGTTGGAAGGATATATGGATAGAGACTGACATAGCGAGAGCACTGGATTCTGCCAAAGGCCGGTGGAACTGGGTGACCCTGAGGTGAAAGCACGGATGGAGAGACTTAAACCCATCACCTGAGATCAGCCCCAGTACACTGATCTTCTCTGAGGACCAGGATTTGGGCAGAGTGGGTCTCTCTCCAGCTCAGCTTCTTCGCTACAAGCACATCAACAATACAGTCCACTTTGCTGCTTGGAACATTTTACTAAATACGTTTATTGTTTACAACTTGAAGTGATCGGTACAGTTAGTGTGATGCTGCTTTCTCACTGTACCCTGAGTTGTGAGAAGCTTTGAAATGTCCCCATAACTTCCTGTGGGATACGGCTCGACGAAACAACACGACCCCCAGACTGTTGCCACAGTGACAGGCTGTTTCATTACTGAAACAGTGAATTGAATCGAGATAACACTTTGTGCATTGATTATTGAGTGATTGTAATTGATTTTTGATTGTGGGCAAATGGATATTTCAACACATTCTTCAGCTGCTTTCTGAACTTTTTCTGGGTGACGGCATAAATCATGGTGTTTGTGCAGCAACTGAGGAGCTGCAGTATGAAGCCCAATTCCTTCACAAACGAATTTAGATATATAGACGTAATTCCAATATGATACATCCGGTACCATATAGAAAACACCATTAACGTTGACCACAACAGGATGAAATTGGCGGAGATCACAAACAGTAAAATGATAGATTTTTGTCGATTTCTCATTTCTGTATCACACTCAGATTTCGCATTATTGTGAACCCGGAGTCTCCTGCGGGCTCTACTTGTCACCAAGATGTGCCTGACGGTGAAAACATTAAGCAGAAAAATCAGGAGAAATTGGACAGCTGGGGTTAGAATTTGGTGGAGAAACTCGATTGCGGTCCAGACTCGGGAGTAACGAATTTCCTTTTTTACATCACAAAACCAGGGGGCGTTCTGCAGCCAATACCGTGATCTGAACATAAAATACCAGAAAATGTTTTTTAAAAAGCTCAGCACAGTCACTGTCCCGAGGACCACAGCCGCCGTTTTCTCATTACAATATCTAGTTTTCAGCGTATGGCAACAAATGGCCGTAAACCGATCAAAAGTGAAAGTGACAGTGAACCAGACAGAACAATCAATGGCTGCATAAAGTAGGACAGCGTGGATATTACACACGGGGATGTAATTCATGAAATAAAACTGTTCATAATAAACAATGGGAATGTGTCTCAATATCAAGTCGAGGATAATGACCAGTAGATCCGCCACTGCCATGGCTTCCAGGTAATGGCTGACACAGGGAGACAAGCCACAATCTTTAGAGAGTAGGACGTAGATTGTCACTGCGTTAACTGTGGATGGAAAACAAACAGATTATACATCATCTTGTAGGCACATTTGATTTGGGCCCAGTGACATTTTCACATGTGTCACTGAGTTAAGAGATTTATTGAAATGAGTGGAACAAAAATAACAAAGTAAAAGTTCTGACTTAATGAAAAAATTGCGTCATAAAAGGCCAAAAACTCTCCCTCCCCAAGTACACGTCGACACATGCTCAATAACAGATGCTTTCTCAAACATTCCCACACACTCGATCACATGACCGTTTAAATATGGAGGGTGAAAGCTTTGCCGGCCTGAAGGTTTCTCACCCAGTTCCTTAAGGACAACTGGAGATTGGAAACTTCTGTCTTTTGGTCGAATTTGTGATCGATCCTCTGTCATGAAGAAATGTAAACGCAGGGAAAATGTTTTCACCCCTTTAAATGCTCGAGGAGGATTCGAACTGTTTCTGCATCGACTTGCTAAGGGATATTTCACCTCGGGAGCTTACCTTTTGTTCACATCACTGACTTCCGACTGTTCATAAATAATGCCAGTGAAAGAATAAACTGGGAAATGTCAGTCAAAAAATGTTTTTGAAAATGGTGGTGATAGAAGTTTCTAGAGAATGTCAGTTATAGAATGGTATGGGGAAAATTATTCATAGATTGTTTCAAGAAATGTCGGTTGTAGCATGATCAGCAGAAAGTCGGTAACACAATGTTCTCGTGTATCTCAGATGCAGAATGCTCTCGGGAATGTCAGGTATAGAATGGTGTGGACAATGTCAGTGATAGGATCTTACAAATATGTCTATTCCAGAATGTCAAGGGGAATGACAGTTGTAGAATTCTAGGCAATGTCAGATCCAGAAGGTGATAATGTCCTGAAGATCCACAGGCCAAAGAGCTTTCTGCCGATTACAGTTGGTGAGACCCACTCAGCCTCACGGTGGGAATTGCTCCCAAAACTCGAATGGCATTTAGCTACCAAAGCAGTACGCTGAAGACGATATCTCGACCATTTGATGAAAAATCCGATTTTACTATCATGCAGATGCCATGCCTTTTTCCGAGACCTCCCCAACATCCATTTACTTTTTGAATAACACTCCAAAATATGAAATGTTCTAGGTATTCAATTTCCAATATCAGTCCCCCTGCAGTCAGGGCTCTCGAATGCCATTACTTCATATTAATTTACCCTCAAATTATGCCTTGAATACTTACATCTGTTTTGTAAATGCTATACACATTTTGATAGAAGACCTTTTAAACCCATTATTCCCTGTCCCATTATTCTCTTCATTCCTCATATTGACCAGTGAGGAGAAAGGATGGCATTCTCATACTCACAAAAACAGAACTGATAGACAACGTTTGATGAAGTCCCATCACCATCCTTGGGTAGATCCTGACCCACCGATAGGAAAGACCCACCTCTGATTGCACAGTGGAACGCATTCAGGTCTGATTTCCCCTGCAATTGCCGAACATTGATTCCAGAACTAGGGAAACCTGATGGTAACAGTTCAGGTATGTTCCAGGGAATCTTGATGATGGATATCCACTGTGCTCCACACCACCCTTTGTTAATTAATCAGTCCCCTTCGATGCTAAAAACAAATCAGAGGAAGCGCTGAGGTTGGCAATGACACAGAACGTATTATGGGTCTGGTACTTCAATGTTGATTACCAATAGTGTCTCCAGAATTACATCACTGACCATGTAGAACGAGGACTGAAAAACAGCAGCTAGACTGTGTGAAGTGACAGATGAACAAGAGGGAAACATTCTCAACATCTACTTGTCACAGATGGATCTGCCTCCAACAGTATCTGTCGGAGCAGCCAGCACACCGTCCTGGTGTTGACCATGTCTCAGCCTCATATTGAAGACACCACCCACCGTGTTATTTGGCAATAAGTCCTGGGCAGTTGGTCATACTTCCAGAGGGCCGAACAAATGGAAAATGGGCATCCATGGGGCACTGTGGCTATCAGCAGCTGCAACCTCCGTCATAAAGTCTGAGGTGGGCTGATAACTGATGGTTCCAACATGTTCAGCGCCACTCCCAACTGCACGTACACAGAACCAAACCATTCAGGCCGTCAGAGTTTTAAACAGCATCAGAATGAGGCCATTCAACCATTCAGCCATTCGAGTCTGTTCATCAGCAAATGGAGCAGATATTTTAATCACTCATGTCTATCACATCGGAAATGGAAATAACTATTTCGAATTTCAAAGCATTGCAGCAGATTCATGATGTTCCAGCCGGAGTATCTCTGCTCCGGCCGTTCATTTCACTTGTATTTATTTTTTGTCTTTCAGAAGCATTTTTTCCCAAAACTTTTAACTTCCGGAAATAATGCTTAGAGTAATGAAGGTGACATGTCTGGGAGGGGAGTCCCAAACTGGAATCTAACGCAGGAGGATATGCATCCAGTTTTGAAGTTCAACTTGATCTGGAAACTGGGCACATTCCGGTCTGGAGACTGAGCTTGGTGCAGTCTGCGAAGTCGGTGGTTGCATAGACTAGGTTAAAGTCGAGTAATTCCAACGTTCTTTCTTTAAACTATTTACCCTTGCACTGGACTGTTATTTTTCTTTCCTTCATATTAGTATCAAGTGCTTAAGTTCCTGAACCTTGGTTATAGAGTTGGTGTAGCGTGAGAAAAGGCCATATGGCCCATACATCCCACACTGGCACTGCAAAGAATCACCTACACGGACCCATTCTCCTACCCTATTAATTAGCAATTACCCGAATTAGTGCGCATCCCTACACATTCCTGAACAGTGTGAGCAACTTAGCATGACCAATTAACCGACGATGGGCATCTTTGGATTGTGGGAGATACTGGAGCATGTGCATGAAATCCACACAGACGTCAAAACCGGTTCCTCGGCACTGTGCGACTGCAGTGCTCAGAACTGATATACCATGCTTTCTGAAACTTGGACCTAACATTATGCAACAAGTGATGATATTGCAAACTTTTTACTGCATTGATCAGATTGCACTGGCAACTGAACTAATTGAGTTAAAATGTGAGAGAGTCACTGCATTTGATGCCTTTTCCAAACAAAGCTTCTGCCTGTGCTGTGGCAAGGAGCAGCATCAGGGGCTGTTATTACATCACTTTAAATAGAAGTAAGTGAGACTGAGGGAGAGGGAAAGAGAGAGAAAAGGGACATGTTCATCCCCATTTCAATGAATTCCCTCCCAAAACGACAGAATCCTTAATGCTCAGAGATGCAGACGCAAATTAATACAATAAAGCACACACACAAAGGCACTGGCAAGCATAGAAACAAATGCAAATACACAAACTATAATTTAGACATAAGCAAACATTCGTACCCTCAAGCCAACAGTGTCATTAAATATGATCATAGATAATCTGAACAAGACCTCTGCGTTATTTCCTCTTGGGATATACGACAGGGCAGGTGACTGAGCCGTGAGATGGAGAAGAGGGAGAGAACAATTGGACCAGTGACTGTAATTCTATTTGTTTGAGAATAGCTCTGGTAATGAATACGCCTAGTCGAAAACCAAACGTTATAAATTCGGACATGGGTAATTTTGACAGTATTAGGAAGGAACTTTCAAAGGATGATTGGGGGAAGCTTTTTCCGAGTAAATAGATGGCTGGCAAGTAGCAGTCTTTCAAAACTGCGATAATGAGCGTTAAGGGATAACATGTTCCTCATAGTGTGACGGGCAATGCTTGCAGGAATAGTTTGCCGTACATGACGATATTGAGGTTACGGTCAAGAAAAATGTAGGATTTATATCTCAGCTCTCGTCAGGTGAGATCAGGTGAGTCACTTGAAGAGCAGACAGGATATAGGAGTACACTCCCGAGGGAAATCAAGAGAGTAAAAAAAAATGTGTGACGATGCTGCTCTTTTATCAAGGTAAAAGAGTCCTTGGCTTTTTTTAGAAGGTCGTAAAACAAACAAAAACCGGAAAATCTGGGGTTGGATGGGTTTTATTGCCAGTTTGATTATGGGTAACAAACACTGTATCAGGTGGAAGGCTTTCAAACACTGTTTTTTTTAAAAAAAAACTTGCACTTTGTAAGGGGAGTGGTCAGTTCTCCCAGCTCAGTTTCTCTTGTGTGATTGGTTTATGGTGATTTTGAACATAAGAGCATAATGGAACATGAGAACGAGGAGTAGGAGTATGCTGTCCAGCCCTTCAATCCTACTGTGTCATTCAACAGAATCATAGTTGGTATTTTCGTCGACACCGGTCCACTTACTCGCACTCTCGCTGTCCCCTGAAATGCTTTTTCAATCGACATTCGCTTTAAAAACGCTTACTGAAGGAGCGTCAACTCAGCGTCAAGGGCAGCCAGGTAATTGCATGGTCGCTTGCTACAATTTTTGCCCATTCAAATCATAATCATTTTTAATTTTTCTCCAAACAAAATGTATGACTTCTCATTTATTAACATTGTATTCCATCTGTCAGACTTCTGCCCACTCACTCAATGTATCTATGTTCCTCTTCAAAGACTCAATGTTCTCTGCATACTTGCTGTGCTGCCGATCACAGCGATATTGTAAACATTGACTCTCTACACTTTGAGACTCTGCAATTCGATATGATCTATGTAAATTCTGAATAATTCCAGTCCCAACACCGCTCATTGAGGCACACCACTAGTCAGTGATCGTATCATTAAGTTGGTAAAATCTATTGGCTATTTGGACAGTTTAAGCTACTTTCTGTCCTATTCTATTATTGCTTGCATTTCATTTGTTGATGTTGTCTACAAATTGCATATTATTTAATACTAAGTGGAATATCCGCGTTAAACATGCTTAAAACAACTGGCAAGGTTATGGTTCAGGCGACTTTCGTGAAATACTTTGAGGGGTATCACCTTCTCCTTGAAAGATGGACGTTCTTTGCGTGTTTTGCTCAATAATTGCAATTATGTTGTTCGCCTCGAAGGCGCCGAGTCACAGCTCATTAGGTCAGCATATTAACAAGCATGAAATAGTGTAGATTAGATCGACTTCGGATTGATTCTACCAGTCGGCGCAATATCGAGGACTAGTTTTAATATAGCTGTTCGTGCATTTTGTTCTGATTGGTGAATTCGGTTCTTTTAAACAATGATTGCTGCAGCACTGGCCTTTTCAGTCACCAATACTTTACTGGACGTGGAAGAAGTTACCTTGGGATTATTAAAGAATGAAATTAAGACAAAGCCTGGAGTAAGCAGACACGCTGGAGTTGGAGCTGCCTCTTCGCGTGAGGAAAGGAGAGATAATTACAACAATACCTCAGCATTAAAACTTGCTGGAACCCGCTGTCAGAATCTTTCGAGAATGCTAAAATTTAGTTGAACATGTGGCACCTTGAGTTTGAGGGAAACGACATGGAATTGCAACAAAATGTAGAGAAGAGAAAAACAGACAGAGGTAGTGAAGATAAAGAACGAGAAGTGTAGAGAAAGAGAGAGAGAAGAAAGAGGGTGTTCGAACTTCAGAAAGTGACATTAAGAAAGGTGATCAAAAAATCACTTTCTGAAGCAGTTAGGACTCACATCAGGTGCAGAGAGTTAAAACGGCAAGATGAGCAGTTGGAATAGCAGACTTGATCCATAATGACTTGATCCATAATCAAAGTTTGGCATTCAAAATCTATTTCAATCCGTGAGGGATACGAATTGGGGAAAAGGAAAGGGAATGGTAAATCTTGGTGTCCACCGAGTAAAACGGAATCCCTTGAAGTGGAAAGAAAAGGCAAAAAAAAACACTCAGCGTTTTCACTGCAAAACAAATGTAGGCCACATGAAATCACTGTGTTGGTGGTTTAGGAAAAGCACTGGCAAGACAGATGTAGGAAATTTTTAAAAAAGGATTAGACAATGAATTTGGTTGGAGTAGCAACAAAAAGCACAGTGAATGCAAGAAAGCTGCAGCAGAATGTATAATATGGTCAAAAGATGTTTAAGGTGCATGTACCATATATTCTTAAACCATATGCTCTGACTGTAAAGTTTATTCGCATAAGCCAGGAGCAGCAATGTAAGAGGTTACAATTTTAAGAGATACAGTATACTCTCAATCTGCGATGTAGAAAGATAAGGAGATATGTACTTCTGAAGGACAATTGCCAGAAAAGTTGTGTTAAGAAGAATTGAAGGTGAGACAAAAAAAAGCGCTTCATTATTGCTGAGGAAATAGCAGAGGCATTGATTGAGATCTTTCAAGAGTCACTGGAGTCAGGAAAGTTTCCAGATGATTGGAAGATGGCTGTTGTAACCCCCTGTTCAAGAAAGGATCAAGGCAATAGATGGAAAATTATAGGCCAATCAGTTTAACCTTGGTTGTTGGTAAAATTCTAGAATCCATCATTAAGGATGAGGTTTCTAAATTCTTGGAAGAGCAGAGTCTGATTAGAACAAGTCAACATGGATTTAGTAAGGGGAGGTCATGCCTGACAAACCTGTTGGAACTTTTTGAAGAGGTAACAAGTAGGTTAGACCAAGGAAACCCAGTGGATGTGGTCTATGTAGACTTTCAAAAGGCCTTTGATAAGGTGCCACACGGGAGGCTGCTGATCAAAGTGAGGGCCAATGGTGTTCGAGGTGAGCTGCTGGGATGGATTGAGGACTGGCTGTCTAACAGAAGGCAGAGAGTTGGAATAAAAGGTTCTTTTTCAGAATGGCAGCCGGTGACGAACGGTGTCCCACAGGGTTCGGTGTTGGGGCCACAGCTATTCGCATTATATATTAATGATTTGGATGAGGGGACTGGGGGCATTCTAGCGAAGTTTGCCGATAATACGAAGTTAGGTGGACAGGCAGGTCGTACTGAGGAAGTGGGGAGGCTACAGAAGGATCTAGACAGGTTGGGAGAGTGGTCCAGGAAATGGCTAATGGAATTTAACGTGAGCAAGTGCGAGGTCTTGCACTTTGGCAAAAAGAATAAAAGCATAGACTACTTTCTAAATGGTGAGAAAATTAGTAAAGCCAAAGCACAAAGGGATCTGGGTGTGCTAGTCGAGGATTCTCTAAAGGTAAACATGCAAGTTGAGTCCGTGATTAAGAAAGCGAAAGCAATGTTGTCTCTTATCTCAAGAGGGTTGGAACATAAAACCAGAGATGTGCTACTGAGACTCTATAAAGCTCTGGTTAGGCCCTATTTGGAGTACTGTGTCCAGTTTTGGTCCCCACACCTCATGAAGGACATATTGGCACTGGAACGTGTCCAGCGGAGATTCACGCGGATGATCCCTGGAATGGCAGGTCTAACATATGAGGAACGGCTGAGGATACTGGGATTGTATTCGTTGGAGTTTAGAAGATTGAGGGGAGACTTAATAGAGACGTACAAGATAATACATGGCTTGGAAAAGGTGGACGCTAGGAAATTGTTTCTGTTAGGTGAAGAGACTAGGACCCGTGGACACAGCCTTAGAATTAGAGGGGGTCAATTCAGAACAGAAATGCGGAGACATTTCTTCAGCCAGAGAGTGGTGGGCCTGTGGAATTCAGTGCCACGGAGTGCAGTGGAGGCCGGGACGCTAAATGTCTTCAAGGCCGAGATTGGTAGATTCTTGTTGTCTTGAGGAGTTAAGGGCTACGGGGAGAACGCTGGTAAGTGGAGTTGAAATGCCAATCAGCCATGATTAAATGGCGGAGTGACTCGATGGGCCGAATGGCCTTACTTCCACTCCTATGTCTTATGGTCTTATGGTCTTATTATGCAAATGTGCGGCTAAAATACCCAGTGAAGTTTGGAAAATTCGCAGAAGAGCAGAGAACGCCTGAAATGTGGCATCAGAAATTAAAGACCATGTTTGAGGTCTAATTGTCAAAGCTATCCAGATGATGGGAGTGAAAGAATTCATTTTATTTTTTATCAGCGAAGCAAAAAATAAATTAACGAAATTAAGTCCATTTTAATTATTATTTGGGCATGAAGTGAGAAGGTCGATAAAATTGATTGAGCAGTATTTGTAAGTCAGAATTTGCAGACCACGTATTTGGACGATGCGTCAAATTTTCAGGAATAATTGAATAGAGCGGAGTAGTCGACTAGACAGTATTTGAATATATCACAGCCCTCAAAGGAACAGGAAGCAGACAAGAAATCAAAAGCAGCAATTTGCTACCGGGGATAAGATGTTCGTGGTATTTCCAGCGTCAGGTCAACCTTTAAAATTATGGTTTAGTGGAAATTATCATGTCGAACACCAAATTATTATAGATTAACTCCAGACAAAAGGAATCTCACAGAATGTGTTATGTGAATATGATTAAAAGGTGTTCTGACAGGGACGAAAAACAAGAGGAGACTCTGTGATTGATTACAACAGAAAGCCAAAAATCAAGTCTAGATGATTCTGAATCGGACATACTTCAAATTAAGTTGGACAATGAGGAAGTTGTAAAAACTGGGATAAATTATCCTGTTAACTTTTAGAGGAAAGTCGAAACGATCTGAAAATATTATTATGATCACATGGAGCGCTATGTTGAAATAACATGGAAAAATTAATCGTATTCTGCTTGATGGAGAAAGTGAGGACTGCGGATTCTGGAGATCAGAGTCTAAAAGTGTGGTGCTGGAAAAGCACAGCCAATCAGGTAGCATCCAGCGAGCAGGAGAATCGTTGTTTTTCGAGCATGTCCTCTTCATCAGGGTTGCTTTAATGAGAATGGGAAGAGAGTCTACAAGTGTATTAATCGCACAAGAGAAACTAGATTTTCAATTCGCCCCCTTAAAAATCAAACAGTCATCTATGTGTGTAAACATTGGAGAATGATTAGCTTTATCGCGCTTATTGTCACATGTACTCATGTGAGTACAGTGGAAAGTTTGCAAGTCTCAACACATCATGCAACTTGAGGCATGAAGTTTAACCACCCTAACCCCGCCCTCCACACAGAACAGCATCGTTTACAACGCATAAAAGGGAAAATAATACTGAAAACTATCATACGGTTGTCCTTCCCATAATTGTGCAAAAATAAACAAACACAGTTCAATTACACAGCTCATAAGCGCCTGGTCATGTTGATTTCAGACGGCTCACAAGGACTCGACGTCCCTTAGTCCGTTGTCGTTCAGTCTGTTCCTGCTGGGATGGTGAAATCCTACACGAATTCTTACTGTGAAGAATGACATGGAAGCTCGGGAACCCGGGGAAATAAATGCATGTGATTTTTTTTGAAATTAGGCTACATTATGGAAGAGGAATCGTGGAGGTCTTAAAATAATTAAACTGAAAGAAATATCAGATTTTGTGCAAGTGCATCCCAGGTTATTGTGGGAAGCCATGGAGACATTTTGTGCCTCGGAGCTGAGATATTTATAGCACTCCTGGGAGTTTTGGGTAAAGGCCACTGGATGCAAAACATTAACTATCATTTCTCTGCACAGATTATGCCAGACCTGCTGAACTTTACCAGCAACGTCTGTTTACAGTTTTCGGTTCTGCTTGACACTGTTTGAAGTTCTTTCGCTTTTTTTTATTTGTACCATTGACAGTCACGGTTGAGGTGTCAGAGGATTGGAAGACAACTAGTGTTGTGACATTATTTTCAAAAATGCATCAAGGAAGATCCAGAGAACGACAGAAGAATGAGTCTGATGTCAGGGGTGTGTAAGTGGAGGAAATTCTGAGAGATAGGATTTATATGCATTCAGAAAGGCAATTATGAATAGTCAGCTTAACTTGGTGCATGAGAGAAACGTCTCTCATAAACTTGACTGAACTTTTTTCAAGAGGTGACAAAGCAGGTAGATGAAAGTAAAGTAGCATATGTAGTCGACGTGAGCATTAGTGAGGACAATTGCAATCTGCCCAACTGCCATCACCATCAGGCCCAACATGATAATCAAATAGGGGGAGTTCTTTTCGACATAGCTTTCAAGAAGCACAGGAATACCTTGCTCTGTGTCGTTTCTGATAGGTCATCAAGTGGAGTTGGAGCCATGTGGAAATGTCGCTGGATTATGATTGCATACAAGGTTAATGCTCTAGCAGCTGGTGAAAGCTTAAAGCAATTGACAAAAGATTGGGATGCAAAATGTGCTGTCAGGAGGAGTGACTTTGAAGCGAATGTGAATACAGATCTGCTTAACCAATACACATTCAGGAAGTAAATATTTCGTGCTTTACAGGTCTCGCCTAGAAGTTTCGCCAGACACTCAGAAACCCAGCACCAGCATCGGTCCTGGAAAAGGAACGGGAAACATTGTCGACCTGCATAAGTCGATTTCCGAATATCTCAGAGCTTGTTGCAACACTTACAGAGCTTTCTAACTGGATGCAAAGAAACGTCGTGAAAGTAGTAAAGCTTTCATACCATTGAGCCCCTCCGCCATTCTAGGTATCAGTCGAATATCTCTTCAGTGCAATTTTTCACATGCACACGTCATGATGTGATTATAAATATAAAATATATAATATTAAAAGCAGTGGTCCCTTTGGTCTACCAGTTTTGTTCCAACTTTCAAATTTCTACTCCATTTTTGTGATCTCTCCCCATAACTTCAGAGTCTAGAAATCCTTATTCATACAGAGTGCCTTCGCTACCTCAGCGTTACGTGATCCAGAATTTTCCAGGTTCACCAGTCTTTGAGTATTAACATTTAATCTCATATAATGTTGGGAACAAACTATTGAAATTGAAGCTATTCTTAAAACCTGCTATTAAGGCAATAATAATAGGGGTTGTCAATGTTAAACCACAATGCAACGCAGTCAACATGGTTTTAGATGGATAAATTCAGTTTGAATTATTTTTGGAGTGTATGTGTAAATTTGTCAATCAAAGTGGTTAAAGGGCATCCTATAGATGTATTTTCACTGGACTTCTGGAAGGCATTTCATAAGTGCCTCACAAAAGGTGACTATGCAATACAAGCGTCCAGGGTTTAGTGTAATAAAAATGCTTGGAGAGAGGATTGGCAAACGAATAAAAGCCTTAATGTGAAGGTGCTAGTGTTGGATTAGCTTGGACAAGGCAAAAAATGTCACACAACACCAGGTTATAGTCCGACGGGATATTTTGAAAACACTAGCTTTTGGAACGCTGCACTTTCCTTAGGTGTTAGTGAGGGAATAAGAACAGACTCAGAATTTATAAGGAAAAGATCAAAGGGTCCTGCAACTTTTGCGCATGTATTGAGTCCACCTAACATGGCACTTAAATGCTATATCAGTTAAAATGGTTTTGTAGGTCTTGATGCATTAATATGCAATTCTCAGAATTTATGTCAAATCACTGTCTGGAGATAATGTAAGTTATTATCCATGTGAAGGATGTGATCCCTTAAATCAGAAAATGTGCTTTAGGCGTGAGGTCCTGTTTGGAATCTGTGTCTTCAACTGGAGTCAGACTGTCTTTATTTACAATGTAAGAGTTTATAAACTATCACATTATCTGTCTGACTACATATTGCATGGTTTTGAACGAAATATAATATATCCGTAAATACAAATCTGCAAATGCATATTCACACAAAATATTAAACTGTATCTATTTATGTTCTTGTATGATGGTGTGAGCGTGAGTGTGTGTGAGAGGGAGAGTTAGAGTGTGTGCGTCTGCATGAAGACACTGATGGATACAGCAGATCCCTCTCCCACACGCTCTCACTCTATTGTTTCAGAGCTTCCCATCTCTGCGCCTCTGCTTCACTTGTTGGACATGTTGCAGACCCAGATGCTGTAACTACATACCCCATGCTCCGTCCAGAATTGAGATATAAAACCCCCAGGTCCCCTTGATTGTCTGAGGTGGGCCATAGCACATCCACCAGCAAAACATCCCCAGATCTCCCTAAATTTTCAATAACAAGAGTCAGCCTGAAGCCCCTAAGATTCAAGTTAAATGCCTCGTCCTGTACAATAATTCTCGGCGGATTGCTGGTGTTACTGACCGCACAATCAGCTGAGAGGGACAAACAAATGTGTTCAGTGGACAGGGTAAATAACAAGTTTCAAAGATGTGAGTCAAATACCATGACCAGGGAAAGTAACGGAGCGACGGGGGATTCACATAAAGGTAGAAACAGGCAATTCATTAAGTGAGAACATGTTGTGGCAATATGGCGGAAATAAAAGACAGAGGTGTTCCGTTTTTGAAGTTTCAAATCAAAGAATGAAGACATTGACAAACGACAATGCCTGATCAATTGAGATTAGATTACCTACAGTGTGGAATAGAATATTCTGCCCAACAAGTCAAGCTGCCCCACCGAAGAGCTACCCACTTCCTTCTGATTACTGAAGCTAACACTATAGTCAATTTAACATGGCCAACTCACCTGGCCTGCACAGCTTTGTGACTGTGGGAGGATAGAACACAGATCATAGAACATAGAAACATAGAAAAATACAGCGCAGTACAGGCCCTTCACCCCTCGGTGTTGCGCCGACCGAAGCCTACCTAACCTAGACTAGCCCAATAACCTCCATACGCTTATCCAATGCCTGCTTAAATGACCATAAAGAGGGAGAGCCCACCACTGCTACTGGCAGGGCATTCCATGAACTCACAACACGCTGAGTAAAGAATCTCCCCAACATCTGTCCTACACCTACCACTCCTTAATTTAAAGCTGTGTCCCCTAGTAACAGCTGACTCCGTGAGCGGAAAAAGGTTCTCACTGTCAACCCTATGTAAATCCCTTATCATCTTGTACACCTCTATCAAATCTCCCGTGAACCTTCTTTTCTCCAATGAGAACAGCCCCAAGTGCCTTAGCCTTTCCTCATACGATCTTCCTACCATGCCAGTCAACATCCTGGTAAACTTCCTCTGCACTTGTTCCAATGCCTCCGCGTCCTTCCTATAGTATGGCGACCAAAACTGCACACAATACTCCAGATGAGGCCGCACCGGAGGATATCGGAGCTAACACACGCAGATACGGGAAGAATGTGCAAACTCGATGCAGGCAGTCAACCGAGCCTGGAATCGGTGCTGTGAAGGAGCAGCGCTCACACTGCGCCACCATGCATTTAATTCTAAAGCTGCCCCGGTAGTATAAACTAGGACAAGGTAAAAGACAAGCAGAAAGAGCTTTACAGAAGTTACTAAAGTATTGCTCAGTAAAACAAGCCCATCTGCCAGAAATTAGGCGTATTGCAAATCTTTGCCATCATATTGCTGCTACACGTGGATTACATATCGGCCTAATAGATCAAGATTTGCAGATCATACTGTGAGTGACAGTAATTGGGGTTCCCACAAATGTATGTCCGTATCTGCATGTACCAGTTCAAGGCAAGGTGTTCTATGTGTGCATGTATGATTGAATCTGAGGCGGTGTTAGATGTGAAATTCAGTGTCGAACAGAAAACACTAATGGAGAAAATATTTTTTTTAATGATCAACTGGCAGGGGCTTGGGTAATTGGAAAGAGAGATATTGACGGACAGATATGATGTCGCGTTTGTGAATTTTAAAATAATGGCTTTACTAATCCCGATACCAATACAGAAAACCGATCACAGGAATTATGGCAGAATCAGATTTCGGCGTAATTTCAAATACGAGCCATGAAGTGTCGACTCAGATTTGCTTCTGCAGGTTTGATGCAGAGATTGTCAGCAGCAGATTATTGACATCAGTAATACTGTATTTCATAGATCAAGTTTCCAGTACCAAATGGGATGAGTCAGTGAATTATATTATGGAGTTGTTTGAATGACAATTAGGAATGGTCAGGTATGGTGGCAGGAACCAGTTCATGGCCAAAACGATCACTACAGCTGCACTTTGTCTGTTTCAGACTCAGATATTGGCACAAAATGCGATAGAGTGAGAGGAAGGAAATGGAGTTTGTAACCAGAACAAGAGAGTCACTCCATGTTCCCAATATTCCAATAACAAGGACTGTGATACAGTGAGTGGTGCTTCATAGCGGAAACTGAATAGGTCAAAATAGAGATGCACAAGAGACAGGAAAGAGGGAGATAATGCCTGAAGAAGTGGACTGATGTAGTTAGTAGTGGTGCGTGGAAGGAATATCTGGATTAAGACTCTCAATAGGTGCAATACCATCAGCAAGGACAGTAGAGTAAATTGAAGAGAACAGCATTATGTCCATAAACTGTGTATGTAATGAAAAACTGAAAAGTGAGACTTACCAGGGACACCAACGATGGCCAGGATTGGATAATAAATATATTGAACAATGTAAAGAACATATGTAATCCGCCCTGCTAATGGCAGATATTTATAATATGTAGAAAGAGCCCAAATATTCCAGGATAAATCCCTTTCCATTGTTGGAACATTCCAGTATAATGTTATCATATTCTGATCCATTTTTCGAACATTCCAGTAAATGCAGTCAGATTCTGATGTGTCCTCGCCCTCTCTCTGGATGATTGCTGCTAATGCTTTCGTGGCTCCCACTCACCCTTTGGGATAACACAGTGAATGGAGCACATTTTTCATTAAAAGGTGTAACTCCTCCACTGGGATAACTAGAATCCATGGAGAATGCTATTGATCGCAGTCACTATACAAACAGGTTCAGTTAACCTCTTCCTTACTTCGCTTTTCATGTCACAATAAAAGGGAACATTTACTCGGGGAATATGAATGAAATGGATGAGGGTTTTTGAAGGATAGATCATTAATCTTTCAAACTTTCAAATCCTTTCTTGTATGTGTGAGCAGTGCCATGCCACTGTAGAGGTGCATATATTCCACCCAATTTACAATAGATTAGCTGAAAAGGTGACCGATGGGAAACTAAAAGTGATCATAAGTCAGGGTAACAATATTTGTGACCCATTGACTTTATGTAATGCTGCACCGATTGTTAAGTGCCCTGCTTCCAAACTGCGTTGTAACATTTAGAGATTTTTTAGAGCATTTGGGTGTGCTTGCGCAAAACAGGGTGCAGCAATCTGCATTGTGTTTCTGTTACAGAGTTAAAGGAAGAGGCCATTCAACCTCTCGTACATGTTACAAGAGGTGTTGACCTTGTTTTGCAGCAACTATTAGTTTTAAAGGAAACATGGAGAAGGATAGCCCTGACATAAATATTAAAGTACTAAATAGGGTAGGGCCAATTATGATCGTTTTAGGCAAGCCCTTTGAAAAAATCTGCTTAGTAGAGACTATTCACAGAAAAGTAGGATGCCTTCAGAAGTGAGATTACAGAGTCTAGCAATGAGTAGGGTGAGTTTGCCAGGTGTAAAATCTGCTGGACGGCTGGATGTTGTGGATCTGGTCAAGAAAAAGAAGGAAGCATATGGTAAATTTGGACAGCAGGGATCGAATCAAGGCATCGAGGAGAACAACGACAGCAGGTTCATACTCAAAAGGGAAATCGGGGGTGGGGGAAATGGGAACAAGACAAAGATTCAGTAAATAGAGTCAGGGAGAATCCAAAGGCATTCTACAAATGCAGCAAGGGAAAGAGATTAACTGGAGAGAGAAAAGGTCCCCTTAAAGAATAACAAGGCCACCTATGCTTGGAAGCACAGATATTGGCGGAAATAATATCTGAAAACTTAATATCAGTATTTGTTGTGGAGACGCTCATGGAATCTAGTGAACTTGTGGTAATAATTAATGATAACTTCAGAAGTGTCTATACTAGAGAAGAGGAAGAATAGAAGTCTTAACATGCATAAAGGCGGATATACAAACGGGACCTGATCAGTTGTAACCCAGAACTCTTTGGAAAGCTACACAAGTGATTGTTTGAGCCTAGTAATGAATTATCTGCACCGTGGATAGCCATAGATGACGTCTCAGAAGATTGAAGATATGCAAATGTGAGTATTATTTTGGAAAATTGGTATGGAAATGTCAAGGAATGACACAACAATGAACCAGGCATCAATGGTGGGCAACTTCTTGGATAATATTCTGAGTGAGAGGAATTACTAGTATTTGGAAATGCAAGGACTGATTAGTGGTAGTCAACATGGCTTTGTACTTTGAAAATCGTGTGTCACTTATTGGCTGGATGTTTTTTTAAAAAATGAGGAAGAAGATTGATGAAGGCACAGCAGTGCATGTTGGCTACTTAGGCCTCAGTAGGGTTTTCGACAATTTTCAACCCGATAGCCTGTTAGCAAAGTTATATCATATGGAATCCAGTGAGAAATGGATGTAATTAGCTAGAAGGTAAGAAACGAAGTTAGTGGTGGAGCGTTGTTGTTTGAAATGCAGGCCTGTGGCCTGCATTCCGCTTCATGGATGCGATGGATTGCGTGATTTACGAAAATGACATTGATTTGAATATGGTCGGAATGGTTAGGGAGTTTGCAGACAGCATCCAAAATTGGTTTGTATTGGATGGCGAAACGACAAATTCGGAGTACAACGGGAACTTAATCAGATTGGCTGAGGGGCGAAGAGTAGCAGATGGAGTTTCATTTAGACAAGCATAAGATTTAACATTTTGTGAAGGCAAATCAGGCCAGCACATATTTTTAGAGTAGTGGGAAGGGTTGTCAAAAACAGTGCGATAAATAAAATTCACAGAATCTCTGCAATGTGGAAAAAAAGGCCATATTGTCCATCGTGACAATATTGACTCTACAAAGCGCATACCACCAGACACATAGGTAACCTATACTTATAATTCTGCATTCCCATAGCTAACCAGCACATCATTGGATTCTGCAATACAATTTACCATGGCCAATCCACAGACCAGTGGGTTTTTCGACTGTGGGATGGAAAACCAAGCGCCTGGAATAAATACAACCATACGCGGGGCAATGTTAAAACTCATTGTAGGCGCCAGCCCAGGGTGGAATCAAAGCCCATCCTAGGTACAGAGATAAACCCTGAGCCACTGTTGCACCCCAATAACCAGATGAGAGTAACTCTATGTTCCCACTTTCTCCGGATCTGTCACATCTGTTCAGTGGGGTACTTCTGAGATGACCTCTTCTGTTCCCCGAGGATTCATACTTAACCCCCAAATTCTGATGAACAGAACCTTCAGCTGTCTCTGACGTCTCCTGCACTTATGCCCTCACCACTTTCCCTCTTTTCTCAACCATGCCGTCTATTAATATTGTATGAACAATACTTGCTGATCTCAAAAACAAAACGAAATTCAGGCACTGGAGCTCAGAAACAAAAACTGTTCTGATAAAATTCCACTTCAAATTTCTTCCCACAGATGCTACCAGCCCTGCTGAGTTTAACCAAAAATTTCTGGAATATCTAATTTCCTTTTTATAACATGCACAAAATTGTCCACCCAGTACTGCCTTCTATATAAAACTCCCAACAGACATGCTTCTCCTTGCTGCTTCTAATTTTGAGCCAGAAGCGTTTTTGTAATCTGTGTGCCGTGTGCTGTGGTTACACTAATGCTAGATTTGGTGAGGTGTTTCCTGAGACCGTTCGTGATGTGAAGATAATATCGCTGCCGCTTGTTTATTTTTCTCAAAAGCATGATTCATCATGGGTCTCACCTTACACTACTCCTCCCGGTGGCTGAGACTTCTGTAACCGGAGAAGGGGAGCAATTTGAAATGAATTAGGCAAGGTGTGTGTCATGGCATTCACTCCTCATCCAGCTGGAATAGCAATCCTGCATGTTAACATCCCCACCCAGAAGGAGCTCCATGCCCATGTTCACATTATGTGTTTGGGAAAAGCAGCAATTTCCCCCTGCCTGTCACATGCAGAATCAATGTCAGTTGCTGTGCAGGGTAGCTCTGAACAGATATTGTTTGTCCGAGTGCACTATTGACTTTCAATTATGGTAATAGTTCTTGGGATGCTGGTTAATTTCAGGTTCTCAGCTGAGTGTAGAGTTACTCTGGGAATGATGTGGAGTAAGAATTGGGAGAAACACAACATTATTCTTAGCGTGAGGGCTCGGACACCTATTAAAGTGGAGAGTTATTGAAATCCGCTCAGCCTCACGGTGAGAATCACTCCTCAAACTCAACTAAACTGACACTTGGCATAAAATAAAAGCAATACATATGAACATAAGAACCAGAAGCAGGAGTAGGCCATTTGGGCATTCGGATTTAGTAAGATCAGGGCTGACCATTTCATAGATTTTGCTCCACTTATCCGCCCTCTCATCATAAGCCTTGATTCCTTTTCTACAGAAAATTTATCTGTCTTTGACGTTAAAACATTCAAGGAGGTAATCTGAACTGCTTTACTTGGCAGGGAATTCCCACAAATTAGCAACTCTTTGGGAGAAGAAGTTTCTCCTCAACTCAGTCATAAATTTACTCTCCTCCATTTTCAGATCATGACCCCAAGGTCTAACTTCACACAACACTGGAAAGAATCTCCATGCTTCGATCTCATATTTTTCCATTTCATAATTTTGTATATTTCTATCAAGTCCGCCACACACCAATTAATCTAATTTTCCCTGATTCCCATCTGCTGACATCATGAAAACGCCATCCAGCGAACTGAAAGGAAAATATGACACTGCTTCTGGTCAGAAACCATCAAAGACAAAGAAAAATGTAAACAAAGAAAACGTGCAAATCTGGCCTGCAGTGAAGCTTATGAATTTGTGATTGAGTACTATTCTTGACAGCCGACCTGAACAATGTGCAGCTCATTTCCTTATCGAATCATTTCTTTTCAACAGAATTAGTCATTGCCAGATGCTATGAAATATCTGGTTAAGAGTCTGGCCCGTTCACACACTGACCTTCCACAGGATCTGCTTTCGCATCCTGACTTAGAATTAAAATTATGACAAGAAACTGTAATGTCGATATCTTATTATTTTCAATCTTTTGAATGGCGCTGAATACATGATCAGCTGAGGGTGACAAAATTCTTCAAGTTTCTAGCTCATTGTCATTTCTGATCGATGATACCACATTCCAGTGGAAGCGTCCGACAAGACCTCCTTTTCTGTCAATGGAAGTTCCGCCTAACTTTTCTAGATAGGGCCTTTAGCTGTGGCTATCCCACTTCCGCGTTTATGCCTCATTCCTCTCCTCGTTCCCAAAATAATGATACAGATACACATGTCCTCACATCGCGATTTGCTAGAATCCACATTCAATTAATATTTTACACCAATTCCATATTCGCCAGCAGGATAGCGTTACCAAATATGTCTTTCCCCTCCCTTCCACTGTCAGCATTTCTCTGGGACCGTTTCCTCTGTGACACTCTCCAACACGCCGTACAATTCCCCAGTCCTCCATGGCAATTGCAGAAGATGCAACACTTGCCCATTCAACTCTTCCTTTCTCTCTGTTCAAGATCCCAAACACACCTACCAGTTGAAGCAGCATTTCACTTGTAATCTTTCAATGCACACAATGCGATCTCCTTCACATTTTTGAGACCAGAAACTGCATTGAGAAGGTCTTCCACTCAGTCTGTAGGAATATCAATAACCTTCCCATTGCTTTCCGTTTCAACAATCTACTTTACTGCCGTGCTTTACATTTAGGTGCTGGGCTTGTGTCATGTGCAAATGAAGAGCAGACCAAACTGGAGAAAAATCTTACTTTGATCTTTAGAACGTTACTGTCTTTAAGGAGTTTATATTCAATCCCAGAACTTCACACCCAGAACCCATTATGACTGTTTTCCTTTTCTCATACTCTATCTCTACTGGTCTCCCTATGAACGTACGTGGTTATGCCTCTTTAATCTTGCACTCAGTAGTGGAAACCCCATTCCCCATTTGACACATCAATTTACACTCATTTTACAACTGTCTCTCTTTCACCAAAATGAAAATTTTGATTGCCTTTTGAACGGTACAACCATGCGCTCTGTTACCCGTCACCCATTCTCCACCGCCGTCAAGAGGTTGAAGAGTCCATTTAAGCATCCTTTTCCGTTCTGAAGAATTGTCAAACGGAAAATGAAACGTTACTCTGTTTTTTTGCCTCTGCATACGCTGTTAGATTTGCTGTGTATCTGAAGAAATCACCAGAGGCAAAACATTTCGTTTTAAAAAAACAAAGAAATGTGGATGCTAGAACTCTTTAATATAAATAAAAATTTGCTGGAGAAACTGTGAGGTATGGAGAAGCATCACTGGACCGAAAATATGACCTCTGCTTTCACTCCACATATCTGCATCTTTTCTCCGACAATTTCTGTTCTTGAAAAAGTTCCAAAGACCTGTGTCAAAGCTTTTGAAATGTCCTCTCCCACATGGTTTAGCATACAAGGGGAAGTGAATGATAACATAAATTAATTGCTTCTAAAATTGTATAGGATTGGCATTAGTGGAACTATGGAACGCTTAATAAACAACACAGAGAGAGAATCAGAGGGAAACACATTCAGTTTAATCACAGACGTTGACACTACTGGAATGGCAATAACGAATCGTTAATGATGTTTTGAAAAACGTGGCAAATTGGAGGCTACACCACAAAAGACCCTCTGCAAAATGAGAATAATAAAATGGAAATCTTACAACAACAGAAACTAGAGTAGGTCACTGAATACGGGATGACGAGTCAATGGGTCTTCGTGTGAATTGGGGGGCAGGCAGAAAAATTCGAATGCATAACGTGCAGCTTAAACTGGGTATTTATGTGGTGCTGTCGAATACAGCAGTAGCAGGAGCAGGCTTATATTCAACCCCAATATGTAAATCTTTGTCCGACATATTCTCTGATTCTGTTATGACCATCATGCCAATCTATGGTCAACTGATGAGTATGGATGAACCTGGTTCTGGAAAAACACAGCAGGCCAGGCAGCATCCGAGGAGCAGGAGAATCGACATTTCGGCCATAAGCTTATTCCCGAAACGTCGATTCTTCTGCTCCCCGGATGCTGCCTGGCCTGCTGTGTTTTTGCAGCACAACACTTTTAAACTCTGGTCTCCAGCATCTGCAATACTCACTTTCTCCCGTATGGATGAACCTGCCAGGGTCAGACCCACGTGTACGTAAAACTGAAAGCAATCCCTAACCCGACCGCACTTGACTGCTTACATTCCAAGCAGTAGAAGTCAAATCCACTGGAGCGGGTGAAATGATTGCAAGACCAACAGAACAGATCATAACTCTACTGTCTTGCTCCATCGAGTCAGAAATGATGGTGGACGATAAAACAACTCACTGAAGGAGATGGCTTCACAATATATCCACTCAAAATTACAGAGCAGGTCTGGACCTCAAAGTAAAAACTCGAACGTAGTATCTGTACCACCTTCAGACATACGTGCTGTGTCTGTTATCCACTCGTCATGATGTTTACAGTATCATAGATGCCCGTCTTCAAACAAATTGATTCACTGTACGTGAAATGAAAAATAAAATGGATATGACAGGAGATACGGCAAAGGCAATCGGTCCTAACAGCATGCCTGCAATGGGACAGAAGACTTATGCTACACAACAAGCCTTGCCTCTGGGGAAGCTGTTACATTCCAGCTGTAACGCTGACATCTGCCTGCCAATGTGGAAAAATACTCAACTGTTTCCACCTCGTTACCAGGAGAATCATTACAATCTGACCAATTACCACACCACTAGTCTCATCACGATAATCAAATTAGTCGAAGTTCGTTTTGACAGAGCCGTGAAGCAGCAAAGGAATATCATGTTCAGTTTGAACTCCGAGGTGCCCCAACGTGGAGATGGTGTCTTTGTGGAAAAGTCGCTGGATGACTGATCCACACCAGTTTAATCATTTGGCAGCTGGTTGAAATTAAAAAAAATTAATAAAATATAGAGATCTGAAATCTGGTTTCTGTATTAGTGACCTTGAAGCCAATGTCGATTGAATGCCACAAGTTGCTTCCCCAATGTACTTTCAGGAAGCACATCTCCCGTGCTTTCCCGGTCTGCCCGAAGAGCAACTCCAGATGCACAGAACGTAATAAAACCGACACTGGTCTCTGAAACAACCAAACCGGATCCTCAATTATAATGTCTTCGAGTATAAAACTGTACTGAACACGGTGGACCAGCATCGGTAGTGGAACATGTAACGGGATGGACATTCCTCTTGACAGAGCAGAGGCTGCCTTCCTGACATCTGAGAACTTGTAAAATTATTTACATAGCTTTCCCACAGATGGCGTCAGGACACGAGCAGGCGATTGAACCTATATGGTCTCCCTAACTCTAGATCATGGACGAAAATCACTTCAATGCAATTGTCCCAAATGTTGGGAAAAAGAAATCAGGAAGTGAACTGCAAGAGGTTTTTTTGGGTCATCGTTGGGATAGATACCATTAAATATAGTCATCGATGATCTCTATCGCCAAACCATCCACCTTTTTAATGTCTCGGTACCCTTATTAAATTCAGTGCCTTGACTTCCACAGTAGAACATAGAATATAGGACATTGCACCACAGGACAGGCTCTTCTGCGCTCGACATTGCACCGACCTATGGAAGCAATCTGAACCCTGTCTATCCTACACAATTCCATTTTCATTTATATGTTTACCCAATGATATTTAAGCGCTCTTAAACATGGCGAGTCTACAACTGTTGCAGGTCGTGCATTCCACGCCCATGCTACTACTCTTTGAGTAATGAAGCTACCTCTGCCATCTGTCCTATATGTATCACCCTTCAATTCATAGCTATGTCCCTCGTGAA
Organism: Hemiscyllium ocellatum; assembly: GCF_020745735.1. NCBI lineage: Eukaryota > Metazoa > Chordata > Chondrichthyes > Orectolobiformes > Hemiscylliidae > Hemiscyllium > Hemiscyllium ocellatum. Next base: position 648,729 of record NW_026867863.1, read on the forward strand.
ACCAATCGCCATCCGAGAAAAAAGCCTCTGGCTATCTACCCTTCTGATTTTCTTATGTGTCTCAAATAAGTCATCTCCCAAACGTCTTCCCAGTGACGAAAACAGAATTAAGACAATCAGCCTTTCCGCATGAGACCAAATCATCAGTGGAGGTGCAGTCCTTACCTCTATGGACGCCATGGTGGGGCTCTGGTCGACAGTAACGACTGGGTTCTTTTCGCCATCCTGCCGGATTCCGCGAGATCATTATATCTCAGATTTTCACTGAGAGACCACATTGTGGCTTACATCTATGAGACCGTTATCAGCGAGTTACAGCTCAGTTAGAACACACAACAAAAAGGCAAAAAGACGCATAAATCATTTTGGAATATTGTAACTGATACATTTCCAACTTTGAGCACATACACCAACAAACCCCCCCCCCACCCCCCGCACCCCCCCCCCCCCAACCACGCCAGTCCCCATTTTGATTACTCTCTAAGGGGTGCTAAGAAATCCCTCTGTAATTGGCTCTGAGGTATGGTATCTTCAAAAGTTCAAACTTGCTGATTATGAGGTGGACATGCATGTCATCTACCCTGCCCAACCCCACACCCGGCCATTATGATATTTTTCAGACTCTTAACTCTCTATTTGAGTATCGTAACGTTTGCAAGATGCACGGTGTTAACTGCGAATTAATTGTATTTCTGGAACTTTTATAAATCTAATTACAAGAAATAATGTAGATTGTTGATTTTTGATCAATTTCAAAAAACGAATCGTGAGAATTAGTTAGGGCCCCTGACGAAAATCGCTAATTTGATACGCCTGTTTAAAAAGGGAATAAGGCACAAGATGGTAAATTGCAGATCGAGTCGCCTAACCTCGGTTGTGGTAAATATCCTGGAATCCACAGCGAAGAAAGAGATTTTTGAATGTTTCGAACTGTACAGAAGTTTGTCTGTCTAGCAGAAAGCAGAGAGCTGGGATAGAACAGTTGTTTTCAGGATGGCAGCCATTGACAAATGGTGTTCTGCAAGGCTTAGTGTGGGGAGCACAACTATGCACTTTATACATGAACAGTCCAGAAGAAGGAACTGAAGGACTTCTGTCTTGTTTGTAGACGATGCGAATCGAGGGAGATGGAGAGGGTGCATGAAGCAGACGTGCAGATCTACAGAAGGATTTGGACAGGGGAGGAGAGTGGGCAAAGAGTTGCATTTTTATATGGTAGAATGTTATCCAGGTTCACCAGTCTCTGAGTGGACATATTTATCATCATCTCAATGCACAGCGGTCTGTCTATACCTAACACTGTGGCCCCTTGTTTTAGACATCCCAGCCAGAGGAATTATCATCTCGCCTTCAAATCTATTTCGTATTGTCAGTGCTTTATATATTTCATTGAGATCTGGAACGCATGGAATACATGCCATTTCGACCCAAACTCTGCTAACACAACAAGGCGAACGTCACAGTGATCAGTCTGGTCATCCTTCCCTGCTCTCCCTCAATATCTGGTTTGTCCTTTATTTGGTAAGAAGACCAAACTGGACACGATACTGCACAATGCTCGAAATGAGGTCTCAACATCGTCCTATATTGTTGCAGTGAGACGCCCTTACTCACCTACTTGAATCCCCCTGAAATAAAGTTCTACACACCATTTATCATGCTTTCTGCTCCTGCAATATTGCTTTCAGTGACTGGTGGGCACGGATATCCAGATCCTTTTCAATGTAAAAGCCACCCCCGTAGTCGTTCTATGTACACTGCTCAGCGTGCCAATGTTATTCCAATACTAATAGCTGGTTTCAGGGCACACTGTCCTGCATTGACCTCAGAGATCTGCGCTGATCAAAACAATAAGGGAAGCATGAAAAGGTTTATCGATCAATATTTTCTAAACAATCCTTCTTCAACTGTAGGCTGATATTCTCTAAAAATCACCGAAGTGCATAACTCCAAATTGTTTTTCGGCTGCCATGTATTTCCACATTCACTCCCATTGTCTCAGTCACCTTGGAGCGTTTTTTTTTAAACCTGCACCTCACCTACTCATAATCTGACATCTTTTAGTGACGTCTGCAGGTTTGGGTAAAAGTATGTTTGACATGTATTGCGATGTTGGGGCGCCAACACTGATCCATGTGGTACCACACGAGCTTTCCGAACCAAAAACATATTGTTTTCTGCCAGTTCTCCAATTTTTAAGACATGCCAATATGTTAGCCCCAATTCTATAAGGTTTGATTTTGCCCAGTCAGCTTGGGTCTTTATTGATATTTTTTTTCTGATGACCTCAATGCGTTGAATCGATTGTTTCTCCATAATTTATCTACCAGTCAGTTTCTAAGATATGATCCTCATTCAATGAATCTACCTTGGCTTTCATCCCAATTATTGCTCTAAAACCATTTGTTTCCTCATTATATTCCTTTTTAATATCAAAAGACTTTAAATTTAGAGTATTACTGCAACTTTTCTTTTGCTGTATTTCTGCCCTAAGACTCCCAGGCAGTCGGCCTGGATTTGTTCAAGGACGCTCACGCAGAATTAATCTGGTTCCTTTGGCTTAAGACATTAACTTGAAAATTGATGTGATGTACTTGGATTTGGCAAGAGAATACATGGTATACTCTTTAAAAACGAAAACTATTGGGCACAGGTGAACGAAGCAAACAACCAAGAGAAAATGCACGGAAAAGCATTTGGGGACATCAAAAACAGAGAGAATGCACAATAAGTGAGAGGATAGACAGAGTGTGCAGAACACAGAAAGTAAACGGGCACTTCAATCATTTCTGTAAGTGAGAGAATGGCTTCATTTCCACTACCAGCCAAACTTCAAAATATAAGAGCAGAATGCTCATGCTGGAACTGTGTAAATAATGAGTTCTATCGCAGCTTGCGGACTGTGCGCAGTTCTGGTCTCCCTGTCATATGAAAGGGTGGAATTGGACTGGAGAGAGTACACAGGAAAGTCGTTATTCTGCGAAAGTGAAAATGCAGTAATGAGGAAGATTTGGAACAGAGAATTCTGAGAGGAGATTTGATTAACCATGTTGATCAACCATACTGATCAAGATGACTTCAACAATGTGCCGTACAGCTACACTATGGCATCTGAACTCCGACTCACAATGTTTATATTGTGATATCAAGGTAGGGGAAAGTGGGTACTGCAGATGCTAGAGATTAGAGCAGAGCTGCGAAAGCACAGCATGTCAGGCAGCATCCGAGGATCAGGAAAATCGCCGTTTCGGACAAAAGCCCATCATTTGGGAAGGAGAGTCTGTTTTTGTTCTCTTCCTCTTTGGTGAATGTTGTTTCTGAGATTGCAGGTTTCTTCGAATTTGTTATCGCATTCATGATAACAAATGCGTCGTCCGAATAGTGGATGCAAAGATTGTATTACATCGTGAGATGAGCTGATCATGGAATCTCTGGATAACGACTTCTGCTAAGAATACTTGTATTGGTGATCACATGCGTGTACAGTTGCTTTGTTTGTATGTCCTGTCGTTGAAGGTAAATGAGTTGTGAGGCATGGGTCTACTGCTTTGAAGATGCTGTCTTTGCTGATGGAGTTGGTGCTGTCTGGAATTTGCATCCTTGGTTCGTCTCGTAGTGCAGTCAGTTTTTCTTTGGTCAGGCGGATGTTAGTTGAATTGAATAGGGCCGTTACGTTGAAAGTAATCATGACTTCGTCTTCCCATAGCTTGTTGTTTGGATAATGTTCAAGAAATGTTGGGTGGAGTGGACGGAGTTGCGTGAGGCTTCCAAAAGTGTTCAGTTTATGTTGAAGTTCTTTTGCTATTCTGTACGTCGGTATGCCAATGAGTAACACTAAGTGTCTGAAATGACCCCCAAATATTTGTGCCTCGGCAATTCCGATAGAAGTGATGTTTTGGATTCACCAGGTTTCATTCTTTGCCCGTCAGTCGTATTTATTTCGTCTGTTTTGTAGAATTTCCTTAGCCAGTTGTGATCCTGTTTTCTTTCTGTGGAATCAGGTCCATTGCCTCCCGTCGGTACGTGTCAGTATCTGCAAGTAGTGAGTTCGCCTTTCAATGCACCGTGTTCTCTCTTGTATGGCAGTTATGTGCCATGTTTTAATTGGTCGGATACAATACTTCTTATATTTTCTGAGACCTTCCAGGGCTTTCCTCTCCTGTGTGTTGAGTGTGCTCCTTTTTTCCTCCTGTCCAGTGTTGGTGTTATTGTCTGTCTGATGGCCTGCTGCGTTTTTTTCAGCAGTCTATTTTCTTTTGGATTGGATTCCAGTGCTACTTGAAGAGTTTTCTTTGTCCCCGGCCATGTACGTGTCATTCATCCCTCTGACTAATACTGCATCGGTCACACAGGCAGGAAACTAGGGGCCAGAATGCACAAAGGCCAAATAGCCACCTAAACACCTGGCCAACTCACTAGTATCTGTTGCGGTTCTGTTCGCGGGCTGGGAGTTTGTGTTGCAAACGTTTCTCCCCTTTCTAGGTGACATCCTCAGTGCTTGGGAGCCTCCTGTGAAGGGCTTCTGTGATGTTTCCTCCGGGAATTAATAGTGGCTTGTCTCTGTCGCTTCCGGTTGTCAGTTGCTGTCCGCTGCAGTGGCCGGTATATTGGGTCCAGGTCAATGTGTTTGTTGATAGAATCTGTGGGTGAGTGCCATGCCTCTAGGAATTCCCTGCCTGTTCTCTGTTTGGCTTGCCCAATAATAGTAGTGTTGTCCCAGTCGAACTCATGTTGTTTGTCATCTGCGTGTGTGGCTACTAAGGATAGCTGGTCGTGTCGTTTCGTGGCTATTTGGTGTTCATGGATACGGATTGTTAGCTGTCTTCCTGTTCGTCCTATGTAGTGCTTTGTGCAGTCCTTGCATAGGATTTTGTACACTACATTGGTTTTGCTCATGCTGTGTATCGGGTCCTTTGTCCTAGTGAGTTGTTGTCTGGTGAGACAGATAAAACTTCAGCAGGGAGCGGAGGGAGCGCAGAGGTTGTTATAAAGATGGGTGACTGTTATTTAAGTCGGTGTGCTTTCGAGACTTACGTCACTGCCAGTCTGAGAGGCGGTCAGGTCAGCCAAACAGAAATTGGCGTGGAGGCAGAACCGAGGAGTCAGACATCACACGGAAGCGTGGTAATAGGGGAGTCCAGGGCGAAAGGTGTTTCTGCGGCAAAAGGCGGTATTTGAGGATGGTGTGTTGCCTTCCTGGTGTCAGGAATAAGGGAAGTGCAAACAAAGTGCAGGAAATCCTCAAGGGCGAAGGGGAAGAGATGCACAACTGACGTCGGGAAGAAGAGGAAGGACATTCTACAGTGAGACTTCGGAGAACTCGGAAGAAGGCTGAAAAGCAGGACATCCAGGATGGTTTCTCCGGTTTGCTTCCAGCTCCTCGGTCTGGAGCCGACACGAACAGGGAGATAATGGACTTGGGGAATATATGGCTGGGGAACTGGTACACAAAGCAAGGATTTAAATTCTTGGATCACTGGGGTATGTTTAGCGGTAAAGATAATTTATACAAGATGGACGGTTTGCATCTTAATAGGTGGGGGAACCAGCAATCTGGCAGGTCGGTTTGTCATTACGACACAGCTGTGTTTAAACTAAATATCGGGCGGGGGGGTGGTGGGGATTGAGGGTGGAGGGGACAAATTGGAAGTTTAAGAAGGAAGTTAGATGGAAAGTTAGATCAAGACAATTCAAGAAAGACAACGCATAGAGGATAATGCCGTAAGGTGAAGTGAAATAGGGATTGATCGGAAGGGTGAGGGGAGTAACAAGTTAAATATATTTAATCGGAATGCACAAAACATTAGAAATAAATTGAACTTGAGGCTCGTTTGTAAATTTGCAGTTACGATATTATAGGGATAACTGAGACTTGTCTTTAAGTGGACAGGGCCTGAGAAATGAATATTCAAGGCTATATGTGCTATCTTAAGGACAGACTGACTGGCAGAGGGGGTGGGGTGGCCATGTTGGTAAGGAATGATATTCAGTCCCGTGCTCGGGGGAACCTAGAATCAGGGGATGGAGAGTCAGTATGGATAGACCCTCATGGGAGTTATCTGCAAGCGCTCAAACAGTAGCATGGATGTCGTGTGTAAGTTGAATAAGGAGCTGAAATTGGCCATCCCCAAAGATATTACTACAGGTGTTATGAGGGAGTTCAACATTCAGGTAGACTGGGAGAATCGGTATGGTAATGGACACCAAGAAAGGGCGTTTGTGGAGTGCCTCCGAAATGGACTCTTAGATCAGATTGTGCTGGGGCCCACCAGAGAGAAAGCAATTCTGGATCTAGTGTTGCGCAACAAACCAGATTTGATCAGGAACCTCGAAGTAAAGGAGCTATTAGTAGGTAGTGATTACATTGCAATAAGTTTAATCTGCAGTTTGAAAGGGAGAGGGTAGAATCGGAAGTGACAATATTACAGTTAAATAAGGGGAACTATGGAGCTATGAGGGAGGAGCTGGCCAAAGTTCAATGGTTCAATACCCGAGCTGGGATGGCAGCGGAACAACAATGGCAGGTATTTCTGGGTATAATGCAGAAGATGCAGGATCAGTTCATTCCAAAAAGGAAGGAAGATCCTAAGTGGAGGCAGGACTACTCGTTGCTGACGAGCGTAGTTAAGGATAATATAAAGACAAAGGGGGGAAAAAATGTATAACATGACAAAGATGTATGGGAAATCGGAGTACTGGGAAGCTTTTAACTTCCAGCCGTCCCACTGAAAAGGGAAATTACGAGGGAAACTGTCAAACCTGTTAGCAATCAACAGAATACCGACTGAACAAATGACAATGTTGGTTCTACACCTTGTAAATGTCTCCCACAAACCTCCAGCCCTACTCCTCATAGACAGGCTGCACTCGAGGGATCCATTTGTCTGAAAAACGGAAATCCGCGGGATGGAATACTGGTAACAGCCGGTGTGCTAACCCCCTGCTCCTTAACCCATTGGCGAGTCTGTCCACATCGTCAGGCAGTGTACTATACTTGCAGGACCTCAACAGGACCACCTTGAATGACGCTTCCACAACCGGCTGGATAGGAACCCAGACTGACACTCAGCGGATCAACAATGGACACATACTTCATTTGTGGCCACAAAGCCGACATGAATCTTTGACTGCGAGCTGCAAAGTTTTCTATGTCGTCCGATTTCGGGATTATTCCTGTCCTCTCCCTTCACGAAGCCACGAACATGCAGATGGCGAACCCTTATCACTCTTGACCAGGTTCTCTCTATGTTTTCACACCGCCATTTGCTCAAGCAGCTAAATGCGACGAAAGAGTTACTATAGCCTTACAGAACCGGATGAATTTGCACTATCTGCTGGCCGAGAAGCGGGGCACATTCACGCTTTTTGGCTCCATTTGCTGCACCCAAATCCAGTGAAAATATCACTGACTGATATCAAAATATCCAATGACCTGCCACTGTGCTGCACTTCCAGAGCACAGTGAGATGTGCTCTTTGCTAGGTTTCTTGGGCACAGCTTTTCTGCAGGGACTCATTGTCTTCATGACCATCATTGTCCTCATCGCAGTCACTGACATGATCATCAAACGTTGTGTATAAGTTGTGCTCACTGCTGCTACACCCGCCACCCAATTCGTGAATGTTGACTGCGATAGTAAATTTTCCCTCTGAAGCAGAGTATTCGGACCCCGGCACAAACTCTAAAATGACCCCAGTGAATCTGAGCGTTCCCCACCACGTAACCACTCTGACTCTTGTTGTGTCCTCCTTTCGCTACAACCCTTGTCCTATCACTTCCGTAACAAAAACAAAGAAAAATGAGGAATTGTGGAAGAAAAGAAAAAGAACACTCTGCTTGCACACAATTCGTTCACAGAAATAATGTCTCTTTTTAGACAGCGATCGGCAACCCATAATGTTGCTGGTATGTCAAAGTGACCAGACTCAGCTCAGGGACTAACAGGAAAGCGAGATCTTACCTAAGGAGTGTCCCAACTGAAGGAGCGCACTTCCCAGATGATTTGCTAACTTTTTTTGCTACCACAGATTAGCATTGCGGCTCTTGAAGCCAAAAGCTCATTCCCTTTCTCCTCAGCGACTCAACCCACACAAAGCTCAAGCAGACTAGGTGGCATCAAGAAACTTGACAAAAATGAAAACGAGTCTCGGGGCCTATTGAAGTCAGGATGCAAGCCATTGCCAGCTATTTCTGCAGATTGGCTAAACCTCCTGTTTCAACTGTTACCAATGTATACTTGCGAGCATGTAATCATTTCCTATTAAATGCAATCGAAACTGCATTGTCTTGTAATTAACTTTTTTTTATTAGATTAGATTACTTACAGTGTAGAAACAGGTCCTTCGGCCAACATGTCCACACAAACCCGCCGAAGCGCAACCCACCCATACCCCTACATATACCCCTTACCTAACACTACGGGCAATTTATCATGGCCAATTCACCTGACCCGCACATCTTTGCGATTTGGGAGGAAACCGGAGCACCCAGAGGAAACCCCCGCAGACACAAGGAGAACGTGCAAACTCCACACACTCAGTCGCCTGAGTCGGGAATTGAACCCAGGTCCTTGACGCTGTGAGGCAGCAGTGCTAACCATTGTGCCACTGTGCCGCCCACTGCCTGTAACCACATTTCACTTCTGTAACCATATTAAACTGACTGTACCTACTGCGCAGGGAGAATACTTGAATTAGCTGTGCAAAGTGTCCATTTTGCATCAGTCCAGTTCATTTCTCCTCCCACGATACCGTGAAAAACACGATAAAATGTGTAAAATGATGGATTGGGACAGAGATGCAATATTACGAAATTATAATTTTGCCTCAATAATAGACATTTCATAGCCCACTCAGATACTGACTTCATTCTAGCTCGAATTCAGACATGCAAGATTAACAGAATACGAGAACTAATAAGAGAGAATAACTGTTGATTACATGGTAAAACAATTTTTTAATTCATTTATGGAATAAGAGCATCGATGGCCAGGATTGCATTTTTAGTCTGCACCTAATTAAGCAGAGGCCAGTTAAGAGTCAGCGATATTGCAGTGGGTATGGAGTAACATGGAAGCCAGACCAAGTTACTTTCATTTCCTGAAGCTCATTCATGAGCCAGGTTGGGTTTTCTTGACAGTAGCCAATCAGTTTCTGGTTATCATAGACTCTTATTTTATTGTATTCGGGTTACATTATCTGCTGGGACAGCGATTGAATCCGGGGCCCCAGAGCGTTATTGACCCACAGGTATGCTGTCGCCTTGTTGGCCACGTAGAACAGTCCATATGACGTAGTTACACTGTCACAACTCATCACCTCTTCCTCTGCTACATTGATGGCTGCGTCAGCGCCAGCTCGTGCTCCCACGAGGCGGTTGGGCTGTTCATCAACTTCGCCAACACCTTTCATCACGAATTTACGTTCACCTGGACCATCTATGATACCTAGTTTCCCTTCCTGAACATCTCCATCTACATCAACGATGACCAACATTGACATTTTTACAAACACACAGATTCCCACAGCTACCTGAGTTACACTTCTTCCCACCGTACCTCGTGCAAAAACGCTCTACTACTTCCAATTCATCCGCCTCCGCCACAGGAGGATCAGTTCCACCACAGATCACACCAGATGGCCTCTATATTTAAAGACCTAAATTTCCCATCCGATGTGGTTGAAGATGACCTCCAACGCAGCTCATCCACGTCCCGCACCGCCACCATCAACCCCAGCCCTCCAACGGCAACAAGAAAAGTACGCCCCTAGTCTTCACCTTTTACACTACCAACCTCCACTTAAACCGTATCATCCGCTGACATTTCCATCACCTACAAACGGACCCCACCACCAGGGATATTTTTTTCACTCCCAACCCCGATACATTTGCCGCAAATGTCGTTCCCTCTGTGACTACCTGGTCAGGTCCATGCCTCCCAACAACCCATCTTCGATGCCACCTAGCACCTTCCCCTGCCACCGCAGGAATTACAAAACTTGCGCCCACACCTCCCGCAAATCTCCATGCAAAGTCCGTAAGGAGACTTCCACATTCACCAAAGTTTCACTTGCACTTCCACAAATGTCATTTATGGGATCCGTTGCTCCGATGTGGTCTCCTTTACATTGGGGTGACTGAACGCCTTCTCGCTGTGTACTTTACGGAACATCTCCAAAACACCCGCACCAATCAGCCCCACTGCTCCGTGGCCAAACATTTCAACTCCCTCCTAACTCCGCTGAAACCATGCAGGTTCTGTGCCTCCTCCACCACCACTCCTTCACCGCCCGAGTCCTGGAGGAAGTAAGCCTCATCTTGCTCAGTGGAACACTTCAACCTCAGAGCATCAATGTGCATTTCGGCAGATTCCTCATTACCCCTTCTCCACCTTACTCCAGTTCCAACTTGCCAGTTCACCACCTTCCTCATGACCTGTCCTCCCTTCAAATCTTCCTTCTCACCTAGCCGCTCCACCCGCCTCACCGAGCTATCATCTTTATGCCCACCTCCATTCATCTATTCCCGCCTGAACAACCTTCTCCGCAGCCCCATCCCTGCCCATTTATTTCTCCAGCCCGTAGGCTCACAGCCTCATTTATTATAGAACATAGAACATAGAACATAGAAAGATACAGCGCAGTACAGGCCCTTCGGCCCTCGATGTTGCGCCGACCGAATCCTACCTAACCTACACTAGCCCAATAACTTCCAAATGCCTATCCAATGCCTGCTTAAATGACCATAAAGAAAGAGTTCACAATGCTACTGGCAGGGCATTCAAGAACTCACAATCCGCTGTGTAAAGAATCTACCTATCATTGTCCTATACCTACCACCCTTAATTTAAAGCTGTGTCCCTAGTAACACCTGACTCCATTAGCGGTTAAAAGGTTCTCAGTGTCGACCCTATCTAAAACCCTAATCACCTTATACACATCTATCAAATCTCCCCTAACCTTCTCTTCTCAATGAGAACAGCCCCAAGTGCCTCAGCCTTTCCTCATAAGATTTTCCTACCATTCAGGCAACATCCTGGTAAACCTCCTCTGCACTCGTTCCAATGCCTCCACATCCTTCCTATAGTATGGCGACCAAAATGCACACAATACTCCAGATGAGGCCGCACCAGGGTCTTATACAGTTGCAACATGACCTCAGGACTCCGGAACTCAATTCCTCTACCAATAAGGCCCAGTACACCATTGTCTTCCTTATGAAGGCCTTCGGACAGAAATGTCGGTTTTCGTGCTCTTTGGATGCTGCCTGACCTACGTGCTTTTTCGAGCACCACGCTAATCTTGTCTACGAATTAACAGTCTAACAAAAAGTATCATCAACACCTCCTCCAATGACCCATGACCAAATTTGATATAATGTAGCATCAAACGAACCAGTCAAAACTTAAGACATTGACAAAGAGCTGAATGCAGGCTGCAGTCAAAATCCAGAATTTTCAGTCCTTCAAGCAGCTGGCACACAATTGTGGGAAGCAGGAAAATGCTCATTTAAATGACTTCATTTATTCTTTAATAACCAACTGCAGGCGTACGAAGTTCGACAATCAAAATGCGATGAAATGAAACCTATAGTCTGTCAGGAGCAACTGAAACAATTAAAGTGTCAGTTTGATCCTAAGTTCAATTTAATTCGAGATTAAAATTTTATTTGTAATTAAGGTTATGCTGAATAACCAGCAATTCTTGTGAGGTTATTTCGGTATTTCTTCTCCATTCATCCGGGAACAATGTCAAATACGTTATTCCAGGACATAATTATCACATTACACAAATGTGAGCTCTGCCTCTCAAGTATGTATATTTTTCTACAAGTTAGATTGTGGTGTTTTCTTTTTTTAAACAATGCATTTCCAGTAATAATGTTGTGAATTGTAGTGGATCCCTGCTGCTTGGACTGAGAGCTGGAGCCAGTGCTGCTTTCGATGAATGGCACCACCAAGGGAAGCACGCTGCTGATGTGGAGGCTGATCAAGAAATTGTTGCTGGGTCACTTTCCCAGGAAGATGAAATGGCCTAATTTCAAGAGATGATGGAGAATCAGGATGATGGCAGACATCAATTTTTCCGTACCACCAATAATGTTGCAATTGTGTGGTGATAACAGTTGATGAGGAAACTTCAGTTCTTTATGGAGATACAGTATCCAAAGTTCTTCACTGG
>NW_026867863.1:660920-735873 GCF_020745735.1 Hemiscyllium ocellatum
AAGGGGGAGGGGAGGGCCGGGAGGGTGAGAGAGGGGAGGGGAGGGCCGGAATAGCGTGAGAGGGCGAGAGAGGGGAGTTGTGGTGAGGGCCAGGAGGGCGAGAGAGGGGAGGGTAGGAGAGGGGACGGCCGGGAGGGCGCGAGAGGGGAGTGGAGGGCGAGAAGGGGAGGGGAGGGCCGGGAGGGTGAGTGGGGAGTGGAGGGCGAGAGAGGGGAGGTGATGGGAAGGCCGGGAGGTCGAGAGATGGAAGGGCAGGGCGAGAGAGCGGAGGGAAGGGGAGATCGAGAGAGCGGAGGGGAGGGGAGTGCCAGGAGGGCGAGAGAGGGGCGGCGAGGGCGAGAGAGGGGAGGGGAGGGCCGGGAGGGCCGGGAGGGCGAGAGAGGGGACTGGAGGGCAAGAGAGGGGTGGTGAGGGTTGGGGCGGGAGGGCGAGAGAGGGGAGGGGAGTTCGAGAGAGGGGAGGGGAGGGGACACCGGGAGGGCGAGAGAGGGGAGGGGAGGGGAGGGGAGGGCGAGAGAGGGGAAGGGAGAGAGGGCAAGGGGAGGGGAAGGGAGGGGTGAGTGTGGTGGGGAGGGCAGGGCAGGACCTTGTGGACAAATCTCCGGATGTCTGAATATGTCAGCACAAGCAGACAGGGTGGGGAAGACACCTGAACTGAGAGCAGGAGGGGGTACCCATATCCTGGTGGGGAGAGTTGCTGGAGCTGCTCGAGAGGATTTAAACTCATCTGGCAGGTGTGTGGGACCCCAAACAGTCGTAAGGCCTGAAAGAAATTTGATGTTGGTACAGATGTTCAAGAGAGCAATATAAATAGGCAAGGCAGGCAAGAACATAGCAGACAATGAGAGAAAAATTATGAATTAAACTGCATTTATTTCAATGCAAAGGGCCGGACAGATAAGCCTGATGAAACCAGAGCATGGATGGGAACATGGGACTGGGATGTTGTAGGTATTACAGAAACAGCTGAGGGAGCGACAGGACCAGCAGCTCAATGTTCCAGGGGACAGATGCTGCAGGAAGGATAGAACAGGAGGCAAAACAGGAGAAGAGCTGGTGGTTTTGATTGGGGGGAAAAATCCCAGCAGTACCTAGAGGGAGTATTCATGCAGGATCGCCCAGTTAAGCGATATTGGTGAAACTGAGAAATAGAAATTGGTCATCAGTTTGTTACGGTCGTACTACAGCGATAGGCAATGGGAGATGAACAAGCAATATGTCAGGAGATCTCAGATATCTGTTAGAATAATAGGTTTGTAGCAGTCGGAGATTTTAACCTTTCCAGACCTGGACTGGGACTGCCGCAGTGTTGAGCATTTGGATGGGAGGAATTTGTTAAGACTGTTCCAGAAAATCCAAGTCATTGCGATGGAAAAGGACAGCGCTGGTCCACAAGTTCAAGTTATACAATGGAGCAAGATAGTATTAGACAGGAATTTTTAAAATAGATATGGGGAGGCAATTTCCAGGTAAAGCGAAGTCTGGCGAGGAGGAATATCTTAAAACCGAGATAAAAGGAGCGTTCAGCGCCAGCAAGTTCCTGTTAGTGTGCAGCTCGATGCTACAACATCCCAGTCCCATGTTCCCATCCATGCTCTGTGTTCATCTGCCTTATCTGTCTCGCCCTTTGCATTGAAATAAATTCAGTTTAATTCATCAATTTTCCCTCATTGTCTGCTATGTTCTTGCCTGCCTTGTCTATTTATATTGCTCTCTTGAACATCTGTACCAACCTCAAATTTCTTTCTGGCCTTACGACTGTTGAGGAAACACTGGCTGAATTTCGAGGGTCTGGAGAAGAAAAAAGGAGGCACATGTCAGATATAACTGACTGACTCAAGGGAATCCCCTCAGGAGCATCAGGGATGTAGAAATACACTTAGGATGGAAATCAGGAATGCAAAAAGGGGACATGAGATAGCTTTGGCAGAGAAAGTTAAGGAGAATTGAAAGAGATTCTACAAGTATATTAAGAGCAAAAGAAGAGCAAGGGACAAAACCAGTATCCTTAATGATCAATGAAGCCAAAAATGTGTGGAATTACAAGATGCAAAACAAATATTTCACTTTGGAACTTACTGTGGATAAAGACTGGGGAGCTCAGGGAACTAAACAGTGTTTGTCCTGACTATTATTGGAACACTGTGAGCAATTCTGGTCTCAATGCCACAGGAAGGATGTTATGGAACATGAAAGGGTTCAGAAGAAATGAACAAGGATGTTGCCAGGGTTGGAGGGTTTTCGCTTCAGGGAAAAGCCTGAATAAGCTGGGGCTGTTTTCACTTGAACATGGGAGGCTGAGCAGTTACCTGATAAAGGTGTTTAAAATCATGATGGTCAGCGATAGGGTCAATCGACAAGGTCTTTTCCCAAGGGCTGGAGGATTCTAAACCAACAGGGAATAGCTTTAAAGTGCAAGGGGAACGTTTCAAAGGGAGCTAAAGGACAACTGGTTCCTGTAGAGTGTATGGAATACGCTGCCGGAGGAAATAGTGGAGGCTGATAGAAATACATTTAAAAGGCATGTGGATGGGTGTATGAATAGGAAGGGTTTAGAGGGATATTGGCAAAGTTCTGGCAAATGTGACGAGATACGTCAAGCAGGAGTTGGTCCGAAGGATCTGTTTCCATGCTGTACATCTCTATGAGCCAATGTCTTGAAATGAGTCCACAATATCGAAGAGGAGGTGCTGGAAGTTTTAAAACACAAAGGTAAATAAATCCCCAGGACCTGATCAAATGTAGCTCAGGACATTGTGGGAAGCTAGTGAAGACATTGTAGGGCCCCCAGCAGAGGTATTTGTACCATGTGTGAATAGGCAGGTAGACTAGAAGGTGGAATTGTGGACAGTGAAGAAGGTTTTCTGAGATTCCAAAAGGGATCCTGATGAAATGTGTGAATGGCTGAAAAACTGTAGATGGAGTTCAATCTGAATAAATATGAGGGCATGCATTTGGTACAAAAAACACGGGCAGGGCTTATACAATTAATGGTAGGACCTTCGGTAGCGTTGTAGAACAGAGGGACATCGAGGTACAGGTACATATTTCTTTGAAGTTTTCAATATGGAGAGATAGGATGGTTAAAAAGGTGCTTGCCAAACTTGCTTTCATTGCTCTGTCCTTTGGATTTAGGAGTTGGGAAGTCGCATTGAGATTATACAGACCATTGGTGAGTCCACTTCTGGAATGCTGTGTCCAACTCTGGTCGCCCAGTTAGAGGAAGGATACTATTAAGCTGGAGAGGGTTCAGATGAGATTTACTGGGATGTGGCTGGTTATGGAAGTTTTCAGTTATAAAGAAAGGCTGGATAGGTTGGTATTTTTTCATTGAAACCTGAATGTTGACAGATGACCTCATAGAAGTTTATAAAATAATGAGGGGGATAGATAGAGTTAATGGGAGTTGTCTTCTCCCATGTTCAGGGGAGTTTCAAGACAAGGCACTACATTCTTAAGTTTAGAGGAGAGACATTTTAAAAAAAGATGCGAGGGTCACATTGTTACACAGAGGATGGGATACGTGTGGAATGAACTTCCCAAGGAAGGGGAGAATGTGCGGAAAATTACAATGTTTAAAAGACATTAGAATTAGGACAGGAATAGGAAAGGTTTGAAGGTATATGATCAAGGAACAGGCAGGTAGGGAAAGATCAGTTTTAGAGTATGGTTAGCATTAACCGAACAATGCGGTATGACTCTCTGACTATGATTATAATGTTGTGTCATTAATTAAGAAAGGCTGCAAGAGGAAGCCAGGAAACTACAGACTGATGACATCAGGGTGGGTCAGTGGTTGGAGGTCATTCTGAGAGGTAGGAATTACATGCATTTGGAAAGATATGGACTGATTACGAATAGCCAGCAAGGCTTTGTGCGAGGGAAACATGTCTCACAAACTTGACTTGAGTTTGTTCAAGATGTGATCAAAAAGATAGATCACGGCAGAGCAACAGTTGTTGTTTCTGCCTTCAGCAAACCCTTGGTCAGGGTGTAGCATAATGTATTGGTTAGTAAGGGTAGGTCACAAAGGGATCAGGGAGAGATCGCCAACTGGATACGCAATGGGATGACAGTGGGAGACAGAGGGTTGTTGTTCAGACTGGAGGCCTCTGACCAGTAGTGTGCTGTAAGGATTGGTGCTGGAATCACTGTTGTGCATAATTTACATACACAATTTGAGTGAAAATATAGGAGTCTCTGGATACCAAGATTAGTGGAAGAGTGGGCAGGGGATATAGATATCGAAGGGGATGTTAATCAACTGGGCCAGAGGGCCAAGGAATGAAAGATGGAATTTAATTCAGGTGTTGGATTTAGTTCAGACAAACCAGGGAGGACTAACACAGTTAATGTTCGGGCCCTAGACAGTGTTGTCGAACAGAGAGAGACCAGGGGGTGCAGTTACATTGTTTCTTGGAAGTGACATCACAAGTGGACAGGGTGGGGAAAGCAGCATTTGCCACACTTGCCTTCATTGGCCAGCGTATTGAGTACATGAGTTGGAGATATTACTAACACTGTTGTGGTTCTGTTCGCCGAGCTGGAAGTTTTTGCTGCAAACGTTTCGTCTCCTGGCTAGGGGACATCATCAGTGCGTTTGTTGGAGCCTCCTGTGAAGCGCTTCTTTGATGTTTCTTCCGGTATTTATAGTGGTTTGTTCTTGCCGCTTCCGGGTGTCAGTTTCAGCTGTCCGTTGTAGTGGTTTGTATATGGGGTCCAACGGACACCCGAGCTACAAATCTTCACTCAGACTTTAAATATTAATAACACTGTCATCAATAAAGCCACAGGTTGACCTTATGAAGGCTTATGAAACAATGTAGGGCCTAACTAACGTGAATTGCCAAGGGTAGGTGAGTCCAAAGCTAGAGGCATAAACGTGATGTGAGAGAGCAAGAATTTAAAGAGGGAGCTGAGGAGCAACATTATCCACAGAGGATGGTGCATAGACGGAATGGACTGTCAGAGAAAATGGTAAAAATAAGTACAATTACAACATGGAAAAGACACTTGGGCAGGTACATGGAGAGGAGAAGGTTTGAAGAGAAATGGGACAACTCATTCCGTTTAGCAAACTTCGAATAAAGAATCATGCAGCACAGAAACAGACCAAATGTCTTCGGTTGTTGGAGGAGGAGCCTATCGAGAAAAGGCATGTTGGAGAAACTGACGCAAGTTATAGCAATGTGGATGGGATCTGGACTGGACGTTACAAATATGTCAAGAAATTGGTGAGAGGAGAGGACATGACAGAGATAGGAACTGTTATAGGTGTGAGAATGATTGAAGACACTGATCCACAAGACGAGCCATACACACAGTGTTGGAGAGGGATTAGGGAACAAAAAGATCCCAGGCAGCATTCCCACCATCTCTTTGAAGCCCTGCATTCCCCTCTGTTGTCCTGGTGATCACCAAGACAGCACACGCCAGGAATGAAAACTGGGAACTCCAGGTGCTGTCTCAGTACAATATAACTTAAAGTAGGGGTGGTGATTGAGCCTGAGGGGGAGTCTGTACTGTGTTCCCCCTCGAGCACTATGTCTATGTCATGTCCTGTTAGCTGATGTTTGGAGCCCTCTCACTGTTCTCTGCTCTGTGCACTGTGAGTGATCTTACCTGGCGGCAGGATTTGTTGAAGGCTCCCGACCTCCCTGACCTTTGTCTCTCTGGCTGACAAATCATCTTCCCAACCAGCAGTTAGCCAGTCTTTTGAGTCACGAACTCCCTGAGTATCTGTAGAAGACACACAAATAGGCAGAATGGGAAATTAGACTGATACTTGTGAGGGTTACACATGTAGAATTCACTGAGCCCACAGAGATCTGGAAAATCCCAGTCTCCATTCCGTGCCTGTACTGCCTCATCTCTCTGGAGTGGAAAAATTCTGTTGGCTCAGGATCTGGAGTAGCTGCAAGAGTAAGAGACTTGATAGAGGCAGCAATTAGACCCACACGGTGAGGGACCACACATGGAGGGATACTGAGTGATATCACCAGGGTTCAGGATCAAACAATTGTGCAAAAAGATAGGGTTTCGATTCATGTTGCACTGGATGTGCAACCTGTGAGCAGGCGAAGTGATGGCCTAGTGGCATTGTGAGGCAATTTATCCAGAAACTCAACAAATGTTCCCTGGTCACAGGTTCAAATCCCACCATTGCAAATGATTGAATGTGAATTAAATGTTTCATGTCTTCAGTGAAGTAATCTAAGATGGGATTGGGATATCACAGGTATTACAGAACAACAGCTGAGGGAGGGACAGGACAGGCAGCTCAATGTTCCAGGGGACAGATGCTGCAGGAAGGACAGAAGGGGAGCTGAGAGAGGAGGATAGCTGCTGGTTCTAACTGGGTGAAACATCACAGCAGGACTGAGAGAGGATATTCCTGCGGGATCGCCCAGTGATGCTATGTTCATGGAATTAATCAATAACAATGGGTCTTCTCTTTCCTCTGATTGTTCTACAGACCACGATAGCCCCGCCCTCTTGCTCCTTGACCTTCTCAAGATGGCAGCCCAGAGGCCCGCGCTCCCTCTTCCCTCAAACAAATGGCGGCCGTGACCCTGGGCAGTTTCCCTGATCAGAGTCCGCCACCTCCTTCCCCGGGACTGGACGGGCTTTTTCGGTTTATTTTTACCTTTATCCTGGACTTTTGAATTCTCTCCGCTCCTTTCTCCCAGCGAGGCTCCCACACCCCGGCTCTGAGCGCCGCTCTCTGAAGCCGATCGCAGCCGCTGCCGGAGAAAGCAGCTCCATGTCTGTCTCTGTGTCCTGATCAATGTGACACTGCGCATGCCCCACATAGGAACCAAACTGCGCGTGCATCTGAGGTTATCAGTGAGTTTATAGAGAATATTCATATCTGCACAGAATCATGGGTGAAATATACATCATTACTAATTTTTCTGTCGGGATAGAGACATAGAGATGTCTAGCATGCAAGCAGATTGTTTGGTCTAACTTAACCATACTGGCCAGATATGTAAATTATCGATTGTTCTGGGAGTTTGAAAATAAGTTTCTTACTCTAGTTGTGTGAATCGATTGGAAATATGTACGTTATCAGATTTACATTTCAACTACTTCTTAAAATCTCACATTGATTTATGAGAGAGGTTTAATGTTCCACTATGGAGTGAGAATGATTACAATCGTGCAAAACAGTTTGCTTTCTGACCAATCATTCTCCGAGAATGCATTGGCCCCGCTCCTCACTCACTCTGGTTGGCGGACCGGCCTGTGTTCGGTCCTCCAGTTCCGCCCCTTCCTCACAATTGCAGAGTTGATTCAGGCGTAACTCAGCAGGCTGAAAGACAAGGGAAGTGAGAACTGATGCCTTGTGATGTGAAAATATCCCGACTCTTGGACTGAGAGACCTGAGTTCAATTTACAGTTTGTGCAGGTGTGTGTAATAACAATTTTGAACAGGTTCATTTGGAAAAACAAGGGAATTCAGGAACAGATTAAAAACAATAGAAAATGCATACAATGTCGTGGGGCTCTCAATGCTGAGATGAGTTTAGTCTTTAGGGTTTCAGAGCCCCAGTGGGTCCCAGTACAGACTGTTCCACTCCTCGTGCACAATCAGATACAACGAGTGTGGGGCAAAGTGTTCTCATGGGATATGGAGCTGCTTTTCTGGAACTCCCTCAGTTTTGGAGGTGAAAATAGATTAGAAGGAGCAGGGTTTTGTATGGAGTAACCTGTTCCCCTCCTTTTGCAGCATCTTATTATTGCCCTGACTTTACCTCGTACATGTTTGGTAGAGATCAGTGATATTTCCTAAGCCCACAATATAAGATCTGCCACTCTGTTTAAGACAGCAGAAATCTCTTGTAGCACAATAGTCATAGAACAATACAGCACAGAGCAGGCCCTTCGGTCTGTGATGTTGCGCCAACCTGTGAACTGTTCTCAGCTCGTCCCTGTACACTATCCCAAAATCACCCATGTGCTTATCTAAGGATTGTTTAAATCTTCCTGATGTGGCTGAGGTGTCTACATTAGCAGGTAGTACATTCCACGCCCTTACCACTCTCTGAGTAAAGAACCTGCCTCTGACATCTGTCTTAAATCTATCCCTCCTCATTTGCAGTTATGCCCCCCATGCTCACTGATATCATCATCCTAGAAAAACCCTTCCACTGTCTCCCCTATCTGACATGTCTCTATCAAATTCACTCTTGGCCTTCTTCTTGCCAAGTAGAACAGGTTCAACTCTCTCAGCCTTTCCTCATAAGATCTTCTCTCCAGACTAGGCAACATCCTAGTTAATCTCCTCTGCACCTTTTCCAATTCTTCCATGACCTTCCCGAAATATGGGCACCAGAACTACGCACACTATTCCAAGTGAGGCCGCACCAGCGTTTTGTATATTTGCAGCATGATATTGCGGCTCTGGAACTCAATTACAATATGAATGAAACCTAACACACCGTATGCCGTCTTAACAGTACTATCCACCTGGGTGGCATCTTTCACAAATCTATGTACATGGATTCCAACATCCCTCTACGCATCCACACTACCAAGAATCTTTCCATTGACCCAGTACTCTGCCTTCTTGTTATTCTTCTCAAAGTGCATCAGCTCACATTTAGCTGCATTGAACTCCATTTGCCACCTCTCAGCCCAATTCTGCAGTTTATCCAAGTCCCCCTGCAACCTGTAACACTCTTCCACACTATCCACTACTCCACCTTAGTGTCTTCCACCTGTGCCTGCGTCTAAGTCATTTCGAAATGTGACAAACTGCCGTGGTCCCAAAACAGAACTTTGTGGCACCCCACTAGTAACTGGACTCCAGTTGAATATTTTCCATCAACCACCACTTCCTTTAGAAAACCAGTTTCTAATCCAAACTGCTGAATCACCCTACTTTTCATGTATCTGCATTTTCTCCAACAGGCTACCATGTGGAACCTTATCAAAAGCTTTACTGAAGTCCATGTATAGCCCGTCAAATGCCCTACCCTCATCTACATGCTTAGTCACCTTCACAAAAAAACTCAATGAGGTTTGTGAGACACGACCTGCCCTTGACGTAACCATGTTGATTATCTGAAGTCAAATTGTCGTTTGCTAGATGATTACAAATCTTATCTCTTATAATCCTTTCAAAACCTTTCCTACAACAGAAGTCAGGTACACTGATGTATAATTACCTGGGTCATCTCTACTGCCCTTCTTGAACAAAGGCACAACATTTGGAATTCTCCAGTCCTCTGGTACTAAACCTGGAGACAATGACAACTCAAACATCAAAACCAAAGGCTCTGCTATCTCCTCCCTAGCTTCCCAGAGAATCCTTGGATAAATCCCATCCGGCCCAGGGGACTTGTCTACTTTCACTCTTTCTAGAATTGATAACACCTGTTTCTAACTAACCTTGATCCTTTCTAGTCTAATATCTTGTACCACATTCTTCTGCTCTACAATACTCTCCTTTTCCTGAGTAAAAACCGACGAGAAATATTCATTTGCACCTCTCTGAGCTCCACAGGGTGCACACTCAACTTCCCTTTGATTGGACCTATTCCGACCCTATCCTCTTATTCCTCACATACCTATAGAAAACTTTAGGGTTCTCCTTTATTCTATTTGCTAAAGACTGCTTGAGTCCTCTCTTTGTTCTTCTTAACTCTCTCTTTAAATCCTTCCTAGCTGATCTGGAACACTCCACCTCCCCATCTGAACCAGTTTGGCTCATCAACACATAAGCTTCCTTCTTCTTCGTATCAAGCGATGCAATTTCTGTAGTAAACCATGGTTCCCTGATCTTATCACTTCCTCCTTGCCAGACAGGACGTACCTATCAAGAACATGCAGTTTCTCTTCCTTAAACCAGCTCCACATTTCCATTGTCTGCATCCCCTGCATTTTGCTACCCTATTCTATGCATCCTAATTCCTGCCTAATTGCATTATAATTGTCCTTGCCCCATTGATAACTCTTGCCCTGTGGCATGTACCTGTCCCTTTCCATCGCTAAACTAAACGCATCTGCATTATGGTCACTTTCTCCAAAGTGCCCACCTAAAACTAAATCAAACACCTTGTCTGGTTCATTACCAAGCACCAGATCCAATGTGGCCTCCCCACTTGTCGGCCCTTCGACATAGTGTGTCAGGAAACCCTCCTGTAAACACTGGACAAATACTAATCCATCCAACGTACTAGAGTTATAGAATTCCCAGTCAATGTTGGGGAAGCTAAAGTCCCCCACAATGACCACTCTGATACTTTTGCTCTTACCCAGAAAAATTTTGCAAATCTTCTCTTCCACTTCCCTGGAACTCTGTGGAGGCTATAAAAAAATTCCAAGCAGTGTGACCTCTCCTCTCCTGTTCTAACCTCAGCCCACACTACCTCAGTAATCAAGTCCTTGTCAAAAGTACTCTCAGGCACCGTTATAAAATCCTTGACTAATATGACTTGCATGGACCCATTGCAGTGCTTCAAACCCCATGAGTAAAAAGTGAGGTCTGCAGATGCTGGAGATCAGAACTGAAAATGTGTTGCTGGTTAAAGCGCAGCAGGTCAGGCAGCATCCAAGGAACAGGAAATTCGACGTTTCGGGCAAAGGCCCTTAATCAGGGAGATTCCTGATGAAGGGCTTTTGCCCAAAACGTCGAATTTCCTGTTCCTTGGATGCTCGCTGTTCTGCTGCGCTTTAACCAGCAACATATTTTCAGCTTCAAACTCCATGAGGCAGCCATACTGTCTATGACCGACAGACTCAGTCTGGAACCTCCTCTGTCCTTAAGACCTTTTACACTGCTTGCACTCCTCTATTTCCCCTTTGCATGTTCCCTTTCCAACCCACCCCACTTACATCACTCTACAATTGGAGCTGTCAAGGGCAGAAATCTGTCAAATAGTCCCCCTAACATTTTCTATTCTCCTTTAAGATTTTTAAAAAATCATTCTCCTTAATCAATGTATTGATCATCCATGAATCACCTTAGGAGATTTGCCATTGTGAAAGATCCAATACGATGCAAGTATTGTTGTTATTGCTGTACATTAGGAGAAACAGGAATGACGCATTCAAAATTCTAACAAGGAAGTCACTGAGGTGCAGTGTATAGGCCACCAAATAATAACATCATATTGGGATGTGCAATAAACAATGAAATAACTAATGACTGTAAAAATGATGCGGTTATTATCATGGGTGATTTTAATCTTCATGTAGATTGGTCAAACCAGCTCAGTCAGGGTAGCCTTGAGGAGTTCATTACGTGTATCCATGATAGTTTTTTATTTACCAGTATGAAATGGAACTGACAAGGGAGCAAGCTATCCAAGATCTGGTCCCTGTGCAATGAGTCAGGAATAATTAGTGACCTCAGAGTTAGGGATCCTCTCGGAAGAAGTGATCACTGTATGGTTGAATTTAATACATATGGAGAGTGTGAAGATAAAACCTAATACCTGGATCCTGTGCTTGGACATGGGGAACTACAATAGAATGAGGAAGAACCTGGAAAACGTAGACTGGAAACAAAGATTTTATGGTGGGACAGTTGATGAGCAGTGGAAGATTTTCAAAGACATTTTACAATGTCCTCAGCAAAGGTATATTTCAGTCAAAGGGAAGGACTGTAAGAAAATGTGTTCTCTGTAATGGGTATCTAAGGAAAGTGATGAAATTGAAAGGCATACAAAGTGGCCAAAACCAGCATGAAACTAGTACTGGGAAAACTTTATAGGTCAACAGAAAGCCACAGAAGAGCTACAAAGATATGTAAGGTAAAACATGAGAAAAATAGACTAGCATAGACTATAAAGATAGATTGGAAAAGTTTATATTAACATACATAATGAGAAAAGAGTGGCTAAAGTAAATGTCGGTCCTTAGGAAAATGAGGAGGAGCATTTAATGATGGGACATCACAGTGGAGGATACTAATATCTTTCCAGTAATTAACAAAGAGACAAAGGTAGGTGAGGATTTGGAAACGATCATTATTACAGAACAGCTAGTGTTGGACTGTTGGAGGTAATTGAGCTAATAATAGAAAATTCTCCTGGCCCTGACAGAATGTATCCCAGGGTACTAAAAGAGATGCCAGGAGAAATAGAAAATGCACTGACAGTAATTTTCTAAACTTCACTGGACATTGTGGCAGTCCCAGCAGATTGGAAAGCAGCAAAAGTGACACCACTATTTTAAAAAGGAGGTGGTCAAAAAATGGGGAATTATACCCCAGTAAGCTTCTTTTCTGCAGTGGGAAAGATGTTTGGGTCTATTGTCAAGGAAGAAATAGAAGGGACTTGATAGAAATTGTCCCAAAGTGCAGGTCATGCTTGACAAACCTTTTGGAATTCTATGAAGACATTTCCAGCAAGATGGACAACGGAAACCAGTGGATACGGTGTACCTGGATTTCCAAAAGGCTTTCAACAAGGTGCTGTGCAAGAGGCTGTTTCATAATATAATGGTGCATGATGTTAGGGGTAGGGTATTAGCATGGATTGAAGATTGGTTGACTAACAGGAAGCAAAGTATGGGGATAAATGCACATTTTTCTGGTTGGCAATCAGTGACTAGTAGTGTGCCTCAGGGATCAGTGTTGGGACTGCGATCATTTAGAATTGATACAGATGATTTGCAGTTGGGGACCACATGTAGGTTGTCAAAGTTTGCATTTGAGACTAAGATGAGTAGCAGGACAAAGTGTGTGGAGGACTGTGAAACTTTGCAAGAGGAACATAGATACATTGAGTGAGTGGGTAATGGTCGGTCATATGGTATATAATGTTCATAAATGTAAAGTCATACTGTTTGGTTGGAATAACATTAAAAAAGAGATTATACTTGAATTTTAAAAAGTTGCATTATTTGCTATGCAGCGAGACCCGAGTATCCTACTGCATGAGGGTTGGTCACCAGGTATAACAATCAATTCAGAAGGCAAATGCAATTTTGTCCTTCGTTGCTGAAGGGATTGTGCTGAAAAGCAGAGGTTATGTTCCAGCTGTATTGGGTGTTGGTGAGGCCACAGCGGGAATACTCCATGTAGATTTTATCTCCTTCATGGAGAAAGGATGTACTGGTACTAGAGGAGGTGTAGAAGAGGTTAACGAGGTTGATTTCAGAGTTGAGGGGGTTGGTTTAACAGAGACTGAGTAGATTGGGATTATACTCATTGGAATTCAGAAGAATGGAAACATATAAAATAATGAATGGAATGGATAAAATAGAAGTAGAGAGTATGATTCCGCTGGCAGGTGAATCTAGGACAAGTGGGCATCACCTCAAGATTAAAGGCAGCAAATTTAGGACTGAATTGAGAAGGAACTTCTTAACCTCAATGGAATTCATTGCCCAGGGAAGTAGTTGATGCTAGTTCAGTAAACGTTTTTAAAGCTAAGGTAGCTTTTTGTAAAAAAAAAATAAATAATGAAGGAATATGGTGAGAACATGCGTAAATAGTTCTGCGTCCACGAAATGATCAGCCGTGATCTTGTTGAATGGCAGAGCAAGCTCAAAGGGCAGGATGGCCTTCTCCTGTTCCCAGTTCTTATGTTATGCATTCCTCCCTCGCTCGAGACTTGGAGGTGCTGGTGTTGGATTAGGATGGACAAAATTAAAATACACAGAACACCAGGTTATAGTCCAACAGGTTTATTTGGAAACACTAGCGTTGCTGCTGCTTCATCAAGTGGTTGTGTGTTTTTAACATTGTCCCTCACTCTTGTAACTTATGCAGAGCAACAAAAGCCACGAAGCAGTGCGCATGCTCCAGCCAACACGCGTCCCAGGATGATTGATGTCATCGGCGGACCAATGGAAGGACAGGGGCGGAGCTGGAGGACCTGGCGGGGCTGTTGGCCTCCGATGAATCAGAGTGAATGAAGGGCGGGACTTGACTATACCACGTGATCATCCTCGGGGACAGCGCGGATGTGCGGGCGGAGAGCTGTCTGTAAGGAAAGAAATAAACAGCAGCAAGCGGGAGGGAAATGGTGTTGGTCTGGACTGAGGTTTTGCAAACATTTGGTGCACATCGGAAAATACAAATTTGAAACTTAGTCTCGTCTTTGTAGTAAACGGGAAAATGCCTCATCTCGCGACTGACTCGAGTGAGCGCCGCCATCTTTATTCGGGGCAATGATTCACTGGACACGTGCAGCTGCCAGCTTTGTAGGGGGCAAAGTTCAGAGCGGAGTATGTGCAGCTCTCCCTGATAGAGAGTCATGGGGCAGGATTTACACAGAGCACATTCAGAGATTGACAGATTCTTGTTGTCTCGAAGAATTAAGGGCTACGTGGAGATTGGGGGTAAGTGGAGTTGAAATGTCCCTCAGCCATGATTGAATGGCGGAGTGGACTCGATGGGCCGAATGCCCTTACTTCCACTCCTATGTCTTATGGTCTTCTTCAAACCCAGGGAAATGGATTTTTGTTTTACTGAGGATTTGTTTTGTCATTCATTTAAATGATTTGGATGTGAATAGAGGTGGTACAGTTAGTAAGTTTGCAGGTGATACCAAAATTGTTGGTATTGTGGTCAGTGATAAAGGTTGTTTCAGAATACCATGGGATATAGATCAGATGGGCCAATGGGCTGGGAAGTGGCAGATAGGGTTTAATTTAGATAAATGTGAGGTGCAGCATTTTAGAAAAGCAAATCCGAGCAGGACTCACAAACTGAATTGTAAGGTCTTGTTGAACAAAGAGACCTTGGAATGCAGGTTCACAGTTCCTTGAAAGTAGAGTCACAGATAAGATAGTGAAGAAGGCATTTGGTATGCTACCCTTTATTGGTCAGAGTGCTGATTTAGGGAGCTGGACAGGACATTGGTTAGGCCACGATTGGAAAATTGTGTGCAATTCTGGTCTCCATCTTATCAGAAGGAGGCACTGAATCTTGAAAGATTTGAGAATTGATTTTCAAGGATGTTTCCAGGGTTGGAGGATTTGAGTTGCAGGGAGAAGCATAATAGGCTGGGGCCATTTTTCCTGGAGTGTAATGGGCTGAGGTGTGATGTTGAAGAGGTTTATATAATCGTGAGGGGCATGGATAGCGGAAATAGACAAGTTTTTTTTGATTAGATTAGATTTACAGTTTGGAAACAGGCCCTTCGGCCCAACAAGTCCACCCCGACCAGCCGAAGCGCAACCCACCCATACCCCTACATTTACCCCTTACCTAACACTACGGGCAATTTAGCTGGGCCGATTCACCTGACCCGCACATCTTTGTGACTGTGGGAGGAAACCGGAGCACCTGGAGGAAACCCACGCAGACACGGGGAGAACGTGCAAACTCCACACAGTCAGTCGCCTGAGTCGGGAATTGAACCCGGGTCTACAGGCGCTGTGAGGCAGCAGTGCTAACCACTGTGCCACCGTGCCGCCCACAAAGTTGTTTACACTGGGGTGGTGAAGCCCAGAACTAGAGGATATAGGTTTACGGTATGAGGGGAAAATTCAACAGGAGCCTAAAGGGCAACAAAAATTGTAACATTTCAAAGGCATTTGAATAGGAAGGGTTCAGAGGGATGTCGGCCAAGTGCTGGCAAATGGGAATAGATTAGGTGAGAATATCTAGTTGGCATAGACGTGTTGGACTGAAGAGTCTGTTTCGGTGCTAGACATCTCTGACTGTGGGATCATAAAAGTGAACACTGCTCTGATTCACCTCTGAGCTCCTTCATGTCCACTTGTTCATTATCTAGCTTCCTCAGTCTCTGGGTGTATTTTTGGTCTTGTTCAGTATTTTACTATTACGTTCACATACCTTTTTGTAAATGAATTGTCCACTGCTGCCCGACTCCTGACCATATTCCAGAGGAGGTAGTACTGGATGTCTTAAATCGTAGCAAGGTGGATAAATCCCTGGGACCTGTTAAGGTGTATCCCAGACATTTGTGGAAATCTAAGAAAATGATGGCAGTGCCCCTCCCTGAGATATTTATATTGTCATTGGTGACAGGTGAGGTGCTAGAAGACCTGTGCTATTATTTAAAAAAGTGGTAAGGAAAGGCCAGGAAACAAGGGAACAGTGAGCCTGAAGTCAGTGGTAGGCAAGTTGTTGGAAGGGATTCTGAGGGACAGGATTTACATGTATTTGAAAGGACGAGGAATGATTAGGGATAGTTAACGTGGCTTTGTGTGTGGGAAATTTTTTCTGTCTAACTTGATTGAGTTTTTTTTGAAGACATGAAAAAGATGATTGATAAAAGCAGATTGTGGATGTTGTCTATATGGACACTGAACGATGTTCCACAAAGCAGACTGGTTAACCAGGTTAGATAACATGGAATGTTGGGAGAACTAGCCATTTGGATACAAAACTGGCTTGAAGGTAGGAGGCAGAGGGTTCTGAAAGAGGGTTGCGTTGTGGACTGGAGGCCTGTGTGCTGCAGAAATGGATATTGGTTTTACAGAAGACACCAAAATTAGAGGTGTAATGGACAATGAAGTAAATTAGTTCAGAATGCAACAGGATCTTGACCAGATGGACCATTGGGGTGAGGAATGGCAGACTGGGTTCAATTTAGACAAAGGTAAGCTGTTGGATTTTGGAAAGGCAAATCAGAGCAGGACTTATACACTTAATGGTAAAGTCCTTGGGAATGTTGCTGAGCATAGAGACCATGGAGTGCAGGTTCATTGTTCCTTGAAAGTAGTGTCACAGGTAGGCAGGCTAGTGAAGGTGATGTTTGGTTTGCTTATATTTATTGGTCAATGCATTGAGTACAGAAGCTGGGACGTCAAATAGTGACTGGACAGGACATTGATTAAGCCATTTCAGGACTTCTGTTTTAAGTTTGAAATTTCCTGTTCTGGAAAGGATGTTGTGAATCTTGAAAGAGTTCAGACAAGATTTACAAAGACTTTGCTAGGGTTGGAGGATTTGGGCTACAGGGAGAGGCTGAATAGGCCAGGGTTAATTTCCCTGGAGAGTCAAAGACTGAAAGGTGACTTCACGGAGATTTATAAAATCATAAGGGGCATGGATAAGGTGAACAGCCAGGGTCATTCCCCCCAGGTTAGGTGGGTTCAAAACAAGATCATATGGGCTTAAGTTGAGAGGACAAAGATTTAAAATGGATCTAAGGGGCAAAGTTTTCAAGCTGTGTGTGGTGTATGTGTGGACTGAGCTGCCAGATGATGTAGTGGACGCTGATACAATTACAATATTTGAAAGGCATCCGATTGGGTACATGAATAGGATGGGTTTCCAAAGATACAGACCAATAGCTGGCAAATGGGGCTCCATTTGTTGAGGATTCCTAGTTGGCATGGACAAATTGGACCAAAGGTCTGTTTCTGTGCTGTACATCTCTATGACACTATTAAATGAAAATAAGGTGTGTTCCTCTTTTGTAGAGAGCTAGCAGAAGCACAGATAATTGTCCTTGGAGCTGAGAAAGTTAAGCAGTGATTTTGACCAGTTCCAAATCCTTTTCGAGGATATTTAATGTGCAGAGAGAGGGGAATTGTTAATAATGTCATAATTTTAGTAACTATTTTCAGGTAATTGGCAAGTAATATGTGAACATTATTTTATTCAGTAAGTTCTGAGCATCTGGAACAGTCTGAACGGCAGCTGGACACAGACTCAGCAGTTATTCATAAACGGATTTGGAATTTTACTTTTTAAGGGAAGATTTGGGGGATTATGGGCAAATGGGAGGGGACTTGGGACAGATTTGCAGCATCTCCAGAGGAAGACAGTACAGCCCCAATGGGCTGAATAGCCCCCAGCCCCTGTGCTCTGTGATACTGCCCCATTCATTGTGAATTTGGGGGGCTAGGGCAGCCCGGTGGCACAGTGGTTAGCACTGCTGCCTCACAGCACCAGAGACCTGGGTTCAATTCCCGCCTCAGGCAACTGACTGTGTGGAGTTTGCAAGTTCTCACCGTATCTGCACGGGTTTCCTCCGGGAGCACCGGTTTCCTCCCATAGTCCAAAGATGTGCAGGTTAGGTGAATTGGCCATGCTAAAATTACCCCTAGTGTTAGGTAAGGGACAAATGTAGGGGTATGGGTGGGATTCGCGTCAGTGTGGACTTGTTGGGCTGAAGGGCCTGTTTCCACACTGTAAGTAATCTAATCTAATCAAAAAAGGAATGTTGAAGCTCATCCCAGGGCAGAGATAGGGAGGATCCCACCACTCACCTCACAATGGGCTCCGGATGATTGATGTCAGCGCGGGCCAATAGGGGGCAGAGGGCAGTACTGGAGGACCAGGTTGTACCAGTTTGTCCTCCAACCAATCGGAGTGAATGAGGGCAGCCTCAAGGCTGGAACTAAAGAAAGGCACATATCGCAGTGATTTGAGAAACTGGAGGACATGAGATAGGGAGCGTTCTGTGCCTGGTGAGGAATTATATAAATAAGGAAGAGTTGTGAGGCTGGATGAGGTGAAGTGATCGGGAGATTTGAGGATGGAGGAATTTAAGAGTTAGTGAGGATTAGAGTCATAATGTTATACAGCAAGGAAACATGCCCTGTGGTCCAACCAGTCCATGCCGACCATAATTCTAAACTGAACTAATTGTACCGGCCTCCGCTTGGTCCACATCCATCCAAATATTTCCTATTTATGTACTTATCAGAATGTCTTTTAAATATTGTAATTGTAATCACAGCTACCACTTCTTCTGGAAATTCATTCCACCCGTGTAGTTTTTTAAAAAATCCTTAATGTCTTTTCTCAAACCTTTCTCATCACTTCCCAAAATAAATGCACACGAGGTTTGAATCCCCCCTCTACACTGTCCATTCACATTATCTAAACTCATTGTGATTTTATAAACCTCTAATAAGGTCACCCCCTCAACCTCCTGCACTGCAGTGAAAACAATCCCAGACTGTCCAGCCTCTCCTTATAACACAATCCCTCAATTCATGGCAATATTCTGGTAAATCTCTTCTGAACCTGCTCCGATTTAATAATATCTGTCCTCTTACAGCACAACCAGAACTGGGCACAGTATTCCAGAAGAGGCCTCCCCAAGGTCCTTTACAACCTCAACATAACGTCCCAACTCCTATTGTCAAAAGTCTGAGCAACGAAGGTAAGTGCTGAACATCTTCATAACCACCCTGTCTACAAGTAACACAAACTTCAATGACGGGAAGCCCTCAGACTCTTTGTTCCATATCACTACTTGAGGCCCGAATTTTAATGAGTGTTTTATCACGATGTAATATTTTGCATTTATTCCAATCCAAAACATCCTTTGGAGTACAAAGGCAGTAGGAGTATCCATGCTGAATTACCCACAGTGCTCAGGGATGTGCAGGTTGGGTGGATTATCCAGGCTGAATTACCCACAGTGTTCAGGGATGTGCAGGTTGGGTGGATTAGCCAGGCTGAATTACCCGCAGTGTTCAGGGATGTGTAGGTTGGGTGGATTATACAGGCTGAATTGCCCATAGTGTTCAGGGATGTGCAAGTTGGGTGGATTATCCAGGCTGAATTACCCACAGTGTTCAGGGATGTGCAGGTTGGGTGGATTATCCAGGCTGAATTACCCACAGTGTTCAGGGATGTGCAGGGTAGGTTGGATTATCCAGGTTGAATTGCCCACAGTGTTCAGGGATGTGCAGGTTGGATGGAGTATCCAGGCTGAATTGCCCATAGTGTTCAGGGATGTGCAGGTTGGATGGATTATCCAGGCTGAATTACCCACAGTGTTCAGGGATGTGCAGGTTGGATGGTCCTGGGAGATGCAATGTTACAGGTGAAGGTTAGGTGGCTCTGAGGGACAGTATCAATGCGATGGGCCAAATGGTCTCATTCCACACTGTCGGGATTCTCCGATAATTCTACTCGTTTTAAAATAGTTACAGAAAGTAATAGACCAGATCTAATGGTTAAGTTTCAAAATTGGACAAAGGCCAATTTTAATTGCACAAGGCAAGAACTTTCAAAATTTCTTTTTGGGATGTTATTCCCAAGGAAAAGGATGGCTGGAAAGTGGCAACATAAGAACATAAGGAAGAGAAGCAAGAGTAGGCCACCTGGCCCATCAAGCCAGCTCTGCCATTCAATTAGGTCGGGGCTGAGCTTTTCATGGCCTTAGCTCCACTTTCCTGGCCATAACCCTGAATTCCTCTCATTTTCCCAAATCTACCTTTTGTCTTAAAGGCATTCAAGTTGATAACGTCAAATGCTGCACTCGGCAGGGAATTCCACAGATTCACAAACCTTTAGCTGAATAAGCTCCTCCTGAACTCAGTCCTAAATCTACTCCCCCTTATTTTGAGGTTATGCTCTGTAGTTTGACCTGCCCCCAGTGGAGAATAGTCTCCCTGCTTCTATCTTATCCCTCATTTATATCCAACCTCCCATTCTTCCAAATTACAATGAGTATAGAACCATTTTTCTCAACCTCTCCACATACACCAACCCTCTCAACTCCCAACTCAAACTAGTGACCCTCCTCTGTACTCCCTCCAGTGCCAGTATATCCTTGCTAATGTAAGGTGACCAAACCTGTACACAGTACTCCAGGTGTGGCCTCACCAACACCCTGTACAGCTGCAGCATAACCATCCCTCTAGCAATGAAGGACAATATTCCCTTCACTGCCTCAATTACCTGCTGCACCTGCAAACTAGCTTCCTGTGATTCATGCACAAGGACACCCAGCTCCCTCTGCACAGCAGTAGGGGCAGTAGGAGTATACTCGAGGGAAACCAGGAGGGCAAAAAGAAGGCATGAAATAGTTTTAGGAAATAGGTTTACAGAGAATCCAAAGCGATTCTACAAATACACTAAGGACAAACAAGTAACCAGGCAGAGAATAGGTACCCACAAAATCATCAAGGCTGTCTGTGGAACCGCAGGAGATGGGAGAGATTCTATATGAGATTCTTTTACAAAAAGAGGATGTGACAGCTAGAGTGTTTGGAGAAATAAATAGTGATAATGTGACAAGTGTCCATATTACAGAGGAGGGGGTACTGGATGTCTTAAACGGCAGCAAGGTGGATAAATCCCTGGGACCTGCTTAGGTGTAACCCGGAACTTTGTGGGAAGCTAGGGAAGTGTTTGCTGGAACCCTCGCTGAGATATTTGTGTCATTGATAGTCACAGGTGAGGTGCTGCAAGATGTGCGCCATTATTTGAGAAAGGTGGGAAGGAAAGACCAGGGAACAATAGACTGGTGAGCCTGAAGTCAGTGGCGGAGAAGTTGTTGGAAGGGATTCTCAGGGACATGATTTACCTGTAATTGGAAAGGCAAGAAATGATGAGGGAGAGGCGGCATGGCTTTGTACATGGAAGTCACTAACTTGGACTTCAGGAAGGCAAAAGGTTTTACATAACAGACTGGTTAGCAAGTTAGACACTGTAGAATACAGGGAGAACTAGCTATTTGGATACAGAATTGTCTAGAATGTCATAGAGACGTATAACATGGAAACAGACCCTTCAGTCCATACCGTCCATGCCAACCACTTACCCCAACCCAATCTAGTCCAACCTGCCAGCACCCAGCCCATATCCTTCCAAACCTTCCTAATCATATAGCCATCCAGATGGATTTTCATTGTTACAATTGTACCAGCCTCCACCACATCTTCTGGCAGCTGATTCCATGCACACAGAACCCTCTACATGTAAACGTTGCCCCTCAGGTCTCTTTCATATCTTTCCCCTCTCACCCTAAACATATGCCCTCTAGTTCTGGAATTCCCCCACCCGAGAGAAAGGACTTTATCTATTTGTCCTATCCACACCCCTCATGATTTTATATACGTCTATAAGGGCACCCCTCAGCCCCCGACGCTTCAGGGAAAACAGTCCCAAACTGGTCACCCTCTCCCTATAGCTCAAATCGTCCAACTCTGGCAACATCCTTGTAAATCTTGTCTGAACCCTTTCAATTTCACAACATTTTTCCGATAGGAACGAGACCAGATTTGCACGCAATATTCCAAACGTGGCTTTTTGGAATATCCAATGTTCTGTACTGTCGCAACATAACCTCCCAACTCCTGTAGTCATTGCTCCGACCAATAAATGAAAGCATACCAAACACCTCCTTCATTATCCTCTCTACCTATGACTTCACTTTCAAGGAGATATAAACCTGCACTCCAATGTCTCTTTGTTCAGCAACACTCCTCAGGACCTTACTATTACCTATATCAGTCCTGGTAATATTTGCTTTCCCAAAATGCAGCACCTCACAATTACCTAAATTAAACTTCATCTGCCACTTGTCAGCCCATTGGCCCATCTGATCAAGATCCTGTCGTATTCTGGAGTAACCTTCTTTGTTGTCCACTACACCTTCAATTTTTGTGCCGTCTGCAAACTTGCTGACTATACCACCCATGTTATCCAAATCATTTATGTAAATGACAAAAGAATTGGACCCAGCACCTATCCTTGTGGTATTCCACTGGTCACAGGCCTCCAGTCTGAAAAACAACCCTCCACCACCTCTTGGTTCATTCTCACTCCCCCGTATATAAAACTGCTCACTCTCCGAATGTCACGGTCGCACACCCCCACTCTCCTCCAAACTCATGCTAACTGTGCACATTCTCCCCAACTATCACGCTTGGTAGCCTGGACACAACTGAGCACATTCCCCCAAAACTCACGGTAACTTCACTGCACGCTCTGAGACTGTCATGCTCACTTCCTCACACACTCACTCGCAGTCACGCCCACTCTGGTGGACACTCCCCCACCATCCCACTTATTCTGCTTCATACCTCACGATCAACACGTTCACTCCCGCGCACACTGACCTCCATCACGTTCATTTCCCTGCACAATCACTCCTAATCATGCACACTCCTCCATCTCTTCTCCACCCACTTGCCCTCACTTTAACTCACCGTCATACTCACTTCCCTGCACACTGCCCCACAATGGAGCTCAATCCTCTGTGTCGTCCCCATCATCATTTACATTCACCCAGCATCATTTTCATTCGCCCATACATTTCCTCAGCGTAATGACCAGTCCATTTACTCTCACAAAATCATTCATACTGTTCTGTACATTGCCCCAACATTACGCTCGCTCCCCACGGTCTCGCACATAACCCTGCTCACTCCCCAACATCACGCTCGTTCCCGCACACTCCTTTCCCCATAGTCACCAGCTGCAAACTCTCTCACCATCACTTACACTACCCTGCACAGGCCCCACCATCAACCTCACTCTAAAGCACACTTCCACACTGTAAACTCTCACTGTCAGGCAGACTCCAACACTGTCATTCTCGCGCGAGTACTAGCCCCCACCATCATATTCACTCCTTGCAAACTCCCAAACCACTAAGCACACTCTTCCACACAAGCTCCCACATTCATACTTACTACCCAGCCCTGTCCCCCAGTGACACTACTTCTCCTTTCCACACTCCCGCCAAAACATGCTTCCCCACAGTCACTTTCACTCCCTAGCACTCGCTTCTCGCACACTCCCACACCATCAGCCTTACCCTACCACACACTCGCAAAACCAGCACGCACACTCCTCGCACACTCCCACAAAATCATTTCTGCTCCCTTGTACACTTGCCCACCATCACACAGATTCCCTGCACATTCCCACACTGTCGACCTCACTCCCCCACACAATCGCTGAAAGTCCCACTCACTCTCCAACACACTCCCACACCGTCACAGTCACTGCAGCACACACTACACCAGCGTCAGTCCAAATTCGCTGCACACTTACCCACCATAATGCTGAATATCCTGCACACTCCGACCATGCCACCATCACCTTTGGCAGACAACTAACTTCAATTTTACTCATCTGCACGCCTACCCACCGTCACACTCAGTACCCTGCACAATCACCCAGTGTAAAATTCACTCCCTTGCACACTCCCAAACCATCACACGCATTCCCTGGCACAGCCGTCAAGCTCAGTCCACGGCAGAGTCCCTCATCGTTATGTTCTCTCACTGTACACTGCCTCACCAGTACGATCCATTCCCCATTAACTCCAAAACCCTCTTGCACAATGCCTTGCATTTTGCCCCACTGTCATGCTCACACTCTACTATGTCACACATTACCACGTTCAGTCTGCTGCACATTCCTCCCCTCGCACTAACTCTCCACACTCACCTTCACCATCATGCATACTCCCCTGCATATTACCCCTCCCTAAACCTCACTCCAAAGCATATCACCTCACCGCAACTCTCACTCCCAGGTAGACTCCAATACAGACACACTCCGTGCACTGCACACGCCTCACCATTATGTTCATCTTCTGCACACGCCCACATCTTCATGCGCCCTGTTCCGCACAGTGTCCCATTATTCCATTTACTATCTAGCCCTCTCCTGCATCCCACTCTCACTGCTTAGCAGGCACCTGCTCCTTCACACTCATACCCCCACGTACCTCGCCACAGTTATGTAGACACCCCCCCATCATCACCGTCACGCCCACTTCCTGTGCACACTCATACGGTCACACACGTTCCTCTGCATTTGGCCACACCATCAACCTTACTCAGTGTATCCGCCATCCTCCCAACACTCACTCCCATGCACACTCCAACACCATCATACTCCCTTGGCCACACTCATCTGCTCATCACCAGACTCACTCCGTCACACACTGTCCCACTGTCATGCAGACTACTTGTTCCCCTTTGCCACATTATCTCCCTTGTACAGTCCCGCAGCAATATTCTCACGGAGACACACACTGTGGCACATC
Source organism: Hemiscyllium ocellatum (assembly GCF_020745735.1). Classification (NCBI taxonomy): domain Eukaryota; kingdom Metazoa; phylum Chordata; class Chondrichthyes; order Orectolobiformes; family Hemiscylliidae; genus Hemiscyllium; species Hemiscyllium ocellatum. The sequence continues at coordinate 685,607 of NW_026867863.1, forward strand.
AACCTGCTCACTCGAAACCATTACTCTTACTCTCTTACACACTAGCCCAACGTCATTCTCACTCCCTTGCACAGTCCCCCAGCATCATGCTAACTCCCATGTGCAAACCCATCCCATCCCTCTTACTCTCCTATGCACTTCCCCACCATTGCACTCAATTGACCGCCTACTCTCCCAGTGGCACATTCTCTGCCCCACAAACTCCCTCCACTGTCATGCTCCACTCCATCACTCACATTTTGCCACACGCTTCCCCACTTTCACCATCATTCCCTCAAATTCTACCCACACCTTCCCCAAGACACTCATCCAAGCATCACACTCACAGTCCCTCACACGCTAATAATATACTGTGTCACCGGGCGCACACTCCACCGCTGTCACTCTCATTCCATCATACACGCCCGGAAACTCCAACACTGTCATCGTCACTGCCTGATACACACACACACACATTACACACGGCCCACACCCACCACCACACACATCTCCACCTACATATTCTCTCTGGACACACTTCGCCAACGTCACGTTCACTCCTCTGCCCACTCGCACACCATCATTGGCACACGCCCACACTGTAAAGATCAATCGCCTGCTCACGCCACAACCATCCTGTACCCTCCCTTTTCACTTGCCACCAACATTCACAATGCTCCGTGCACACCCCAACGATCATGCTGACTCCCTCACACTTCACTACTGTAAACGTACTGCCCTGTTCACTCCCCCATGATCACATCAACACCCCAAACACTCTCCAACAAATCACACTCGCCTGCTTATTCCCCGACATTATATACATCGACCACACATACCTACACCATTCTGTTCACTTCACTGCAGTGAATACAAGTATCATGCGCAAACCTCTGCACTCTCCAACAGAATTTGCACACAAACCTGCAAACACACCCCACCACCTGCAACTGGCACACTCACACTGCCGCATAAACCTGCATGTGCACGCTCACTCCCCACGCATTCCATACCATCATGGCCAAGGAACCAACCACTTACCCAGTGTTACACTTACTCCCTGCTGTCTCCCACAAAAGTTCACTCAATGCCCAGTACACTCCACCCATCATCCGTCTCACTCACCTCGACATAATCACATACACTTCACCACCATCCCGCTTCATCATACGTTCACTCTCGCAATGGAACACTCACTCCCCCAAACACATCCCACGTGGCTACGCTCACTCTCCCTCACACTCCACCACTGTCACAGTTAGTGTGTTGTGCTCTCCCCTGTCCCTTTCACTTCCTTACAAACCGCTCTGCACGATCCCCCACCGTCGGGCTCACTGTCTCTGAGAATCCACACACTGTCCCTTAGACTCCCCCACTACTCTGCACACTCCCCCGCGTACTCCCGAGCCCCTAATCTCACTCAAATGCACTCTCCTTCGCAAAATCACTCATTGATTGCACACTGCAGCACCGTAACTCTCACTCCACTGCACATGCCCCCACCAACACGTTGACATCCTGCACACACCCGCACCTTCACTCTCACTCATCAATACTTTCGCCCACGATTATACTCCCTCTGCATATACTCTCACTCACCGTCATTCTCACTCTCCCACCGTTATGATAACTCCCTCGCATACTCCTGCACCATCATACTCACGCTCCCACATGCTTGCACACTGCTACACACACTCTCCCATGCACTTGCCCACCGTTATTCTCATTCCCACACATCCTGTTCCAGGATCACGCTCTCTGCCCCGAACAATTCCCTCACCATCACTCTCAAGACCAAATCACAACACAACAACTTCACCCTCTCTCACGCATGCAACACTGCTCACTCTCCCACAATCATGCTCACTGCACCGAACACTCCACTGCTATCACATTCCCTCTCCTGCCAACTCACCAATTTTCACACTCTCTCATACACAATGCAGTACCATGCTCACGCCCACGCCCAATCAAACTCTCATACTAATAATTCTCTTACGCTCTCCCCGACCACCACGCTCACTCAGGCGCACACTCCATCACCATCACATTTATCATCCTGGACACTCACTCTATTGCCACGCACCGAAGTTGTCACAACTCCCACTATTCCGCAGAACCTGCCACACATTCAAGCAGCATTGGTCTGCTTCCCTCACGGGTCAAATTCACATTTCATCCGTCTCCCTCACGCCCACACAGACTCTCCCGTGCACTCCCTTACACACTCCCCCACTCTCATTTTCTCCCTCCCACATACACTCGCATCAACACTCTCAATCGGAAACACACAACCTCACCTGAAGCTCACTTTCTTGTAGATTAAGAAGTTTTAATTATCAATCGAGGCACAACCATCCAACGTCACGATCACACTTCTGCACATTCTCCCACTATCATAACAATGTACAAGGCCACACCATCGTTGCTATCACACGCATACTCCACGCATACTGTCTTACTCAATGCCACGCACACACCCACACGATCACGTTTACTCCCCACCACATTATTCCACCGTCAAAATTACTCCCCACACATTATCTCACCACCCAGTTCTCCTCCCTGTACACTCATACACCATCACACTTACTAAATGGGAAGAAGGCAGCCTATGTAAAGATGAGGCGTGAAGGTTCAGTTGGGGCGATTGAGAGTTATAAGGTAGCCAGGAAGGATCTAAAGAGAGAGCTAAGAGCAGTGAGAAGGGGACATGAAAAGCCCTTGGTTGGTAGGATTAGGGAAAACCTAAGGCTTTCTATAGGTATGTCAGGAATAAAGGATGACTCGGGTAGGTATCGGTCCAGTCAAGGACAGTAGTGGGAAGTTGTGCGTGGGGGCGGAGGAGATTGGAGAGACACTAAATCAATACTTTTCGTCAGTATTCACTCAGGAACAGGACATTGTTGCTGATGTGAATATTGAGTCAGAAATGATTAGAATGGATGGCTTTGAGGTATGTAGGGAAGAGGTCCGGGGAATACTGGAAAGGTTGAAAATAGATAGGTCCCCTGGGCATGATGGCATTTATCCTACGATCCTCTGGGAATCTAGGGAGGAGATAGCGGAGCCATTGGCCTTGATTTTTATGTCGTCATTGTCTACAGGAATAGTGCCAGAAGACTGGAGGATAGCGAATGTGGTCCCATTGTTCAAGAAGAGGAGTAGGGACTACCCTAGTAACTATAGGCCAGTGAGTCTCACTTCTGTTGTGGGCAAAGCCTTAGAGAGAATTGTATGGGATAGGATTTATATACATCTGGATAGGAATAATGTGATCAAGGATAGTCAGCATGGTTTTGTGAAGGGCAGGTCGTGCCTCACAAACCTTATTGTGTTCTTTGAGAAGGTGACCAAGGAAGTGGACGAGGGTAAAGCAGTAGATGTGGTGTACATGGATTTTAGCAAGGCTTTCAATCAGGTATCCGATGGTAGGCTACTGCAAAAATTACAGACGTATGGCATTGAGGGTGCATTAAAGGTTTGGATTAGGAATTGGCAGGCTGGAAGGAAACAGAGGGTAGTAGTTGATGGTAAAGGTTCATCTTGGAGTGCAGTTACTAGTAGTGTTCCACAAGGATCTGTTTTGGGATCATTGCTGTTTGTCATTTTTGTAAATGACCTGGAGGAGGGGCTTGAAGGCTGGGTGAGTAAGTTTGCGGATGATACGAAAGTTGGTGGAGTGATGGACAGAGAAGAAGGATGTGGCAGGTTACAGCGGGATGTAGATACGTTGCAGAGCTGGGCCGAAAGGTGGCAAATGGAGTTCAAAGTAGCTAAGTGTGAAGTCATTCACTTTGGTAGGAGTAACAAGAAGATGGATTACTGGGCTAATGGTAGGCTACTTGGTAGTGTGGATGAGCAGAAGGATCTTGGTGTCCATGTACACAGATCTCTGAAAGTTGCCACCCAGGTAAATAGGGCTGTGAAGAAGGCATATGGCGTACTGGGCTTTATTGGTAGAGGAATTGAGTTCCGGAGTCCTGAGGTCATGTTGCAGTTGTATCAGACTCTGTTGCGGCCTTATCTGGAAGGATGTGGAGGCACTGGAACGGGTGAAGAGGAGGTTTACCAGGATGCTGCCTGGCATGGTAGGAAGATCGTATGAGGAAAGGCTGACGCACTTGGGGCTGTTCTCATTGGAGAAAAGAAGGTTTAGGGGAGATTTGATAGAGGTGTACAAGATGATTAGGTGTTTAGATAGGGTTGACAGTGAGAATTTTTTTCCGCGTATGCAGTCAGCTGTTACTAGGTGACACAGCTTTAAATTAAGGGGAGGTAGGTATAGGACAGATGTTAGGGGTAGATTCTTTACTCAGCGGGTTGTGAGTTCATGGAATGCCCTGCCAGTATCAGTGGTGGACTCTCCCTCTTTATGGTCATTCAAGCGGGCATTGGATAAGCATATGGAGGTTATTGGGCTAGTGTAGGTTATGTAGGCTTCGGTCGGCGCAACACTGTATTTTTCTATGTTCTATGTTCTATGTAATCCACGCACGCTCCATTGTCATGCTCACTTGCCGAGACACTCCCCCACGATAACATTCTCTTCCATACTCTCGCCTCACCCATGCAATCTGAGCTGGTCACTCATCTGCAAACGCGTACACTCCCCTGCCTGCAACCCCACCATTACGCACACTCCTCAAAGAGTCCTAGACGTCAGGTTCACTTCCCTCCTGACTTATACATGATAGTGAACACTGCTAACTCACGAGCTAATCACGATCGCATTGACTTCACCGAGACATCCATACGTTCCCGCTCACTCCACCTCTGACCTCTATGCCAGCATTCCTTTCACTGTCCCACACATCCTCCCAACAGCATGCTGTCTCTACCACGCGCTCCCTCACCGTCATGCTCACACTCCCACATATCCGCCTACCAGCAAGCTCAATGCCCCGTCTTGTACACCGCAGTTATGCACAGTCCTTAATGCACTCCCACAAATGTATTTTCATTGCCGCTCATAATCATCCTCCATCGTGCTCTCTACTCTGCACACAACCGCGCACAATCACCCATCGTCAAACTTACTCTCCTAGACACTCCCACAGCGACATGCTCACCCGACGTGGCCTCCTCTATGTTGGGGAGACGGGTCGCCTACTTGTGGAACGGTTCAGGGAACAACTCTTGGACGCCTGGACCAACCAACCCAACCACCCCGTGGCTCAACACTTTAACTCCCCCTCCCACTCCACCAAGGACATGTAGGTCCTTGGACTCCTCCATCGCCAGAACATGACAACACGACAGTTGGAGGAAAAGCGCCTCATCTTCCGCCTGGGAACCCTCCAACCACAAGGGATGAACTCAGATTTCTCCAGTTTCCTCATTTCCCCTCCCCCCCACTTTGTCTCAGTTGATTCCCTCGAACTCAGCACCGTCCTCCGAACCTGCAATCTTCTTCCTGACCTCTCCGCCCCCACCCCACTCCGGCCTATCACCCTCACCTTGACCTTCTTCCACCTATCACATCTCCATCGCCCCTCTCCCAAGTCCCTCCTCCCTACCTTTTATCTTAGCCTGCTGGACACACTTTCCTCATTCCTGATGAAGGGCTTATGCCCGAAACGTTGAATTTTCTGTTCTTTGGATGCTGCCTGACCTGCTGCGCTTTCACCAGCAACACATTTTCAGCTCTGATCTCCAGCATCTGCAGACCTCACTTTCTCCTGTCCAACATAGATCCGGTTCAACCAAGGTTCAGAAGCCATAAGGTGTATTCTCTATTATTAGTAGAAGGACTGCGTATCAGAATCATGAGATGATACTGCAGATGTATAAAACTCTAGTGCAGCTGGAGTTGTAGCATTGTGGAAGATGTGATCAACGCGTTATGGGAAGGATACGGAAGCTTTGGGAAGTGTTCAGAGCGGATTTCCCAGAATGTTGCCTGGTATGGAGGGAATGTCATACGAGGAAGGTCTGAAGGACTTGTTTTCGTTCGAGTGAAGGAAGTTGTGAGGTAGCTTAACTGAGACATATAAGATAAGGTGGGCAGTGAGAATATTTTTCCTCGGATGGTGATAGCTAGAACGAGGGTACAATACATTAAACTGAGGGATAATTGTTGGAGCATAGATATCAGAGGGACATCCTTTATTCAGAGAGTATTAGGCGCAAGAAACAGCCTGCCTGGAACAGTAGAAGAGACAACAAATTTAAGGGCATTTAAATGGTCATTGGACAAATATTTGGATGAACGTGGAATAGTGTCGATAGGCTTCAGGTTAGTTTCGCATTTTGGTGCAATGTCGAGAGCCAAATAATCTGCTCAGTGCTGTATTGTTCTATGATCTATCAGACTCACTCAGCCATGCACTCCATCTTATCGAACTCAATCCTCTCTACACTCCCACACCTAGGGTCCCAATCTTCCACACACTCTCCCACTGTCACACTCATGCACCTGCATAATACGACATCATCACACCCACTTCCCTGCACTCTCACCAGCGTCACGTTCATTCAAATGCACGCTCTCACACTGTTTTGCTCACTCGACTGCGCACATTCCTACTGTCACATTCTCTCAAACACCTCTTCCTGTGTACACTTCACTGTTCTCACATTGAATCCGCTGAACATTCATAACCCATCTGGCTCACTCTCCTGCACACTTCGACACTATCATGCCAAGTTGCCATCCACTCCACCACTTTCACTGTCACTCCCACACATATTTCGCCACTGTCACGCTCACTCTGCGCACTGGCCCACTTTCACACGGTGTCTCCGGCACACTACACCACTATAACGCTCTCCTCCACACACGTCTCCAGCAACACCCTCACGTCACTGCCCTCTCAGCCACTGTAAAGCTCATACCCCCGCACACTGCCTCACTGCCACTTCGGTTCCATTGAACTGACACTGAATGCTAACACCCCGCATGATACCTCTCTGTTGTGCACACTATCGCACACAATTACCCGCCATCATGCACACTCTCCATATTCGTCCCCCACCATCATACTCACTCACCAGCACTCACCCGAATTTCGTGCCTCGTCCGCTGCACAATTTACCACCGTCAGAGGCACTCCCATGCACACTTACACACTGTCATACACACTTGCTGTACACTGCACCACCCTCAAAATCACTCCCCCGCACAGTCCCCAAATTTAAGCTCACTCTCCCTGCCCACTGCGCCACAGAAACACCATTGCCATGTGTACGACAGCACATTCACACTCACTCCACAGCACGAACACCCACCTTCATGCTAACTAATCTACACATTCCCACACCATCACACTCACTACGCCAGACAATCGCAAATAAACAAACTTACTCACCTGCAAACACCCCTAACGTGATGCTGACTCCCCTTAACATTACCACACCATCATTCTTACTCCACCATGCTTTCGCTCACCATCACATTCACTCCCGCATACACTCTCCCACTGTCTTGCTCATTTTACTGAATACCCAACCACTATCACACTCACTCCCTCGCACACACCACGACCGTTACGTTATCTTCTGCAAACACTGTCCCTCCATCATGCTCACTGTCCCGCAAACGTCTTTACCTCACACTCTCTGTCTCTGCACACTGCCTACCATCACATTCATCTGTCACTGACTCACCTACTTCCATGCTTATTGGTCAGCAAACTTTACAACTGCCATGCTCACTCCCTCGCTCACTACCCCAACAACATGTGGGCTCCCCCGTTAGTCCACCACCATTAATCACACTCCCCTGCTCCCTTTCCCATAGTCATGGTCTCTGCTCCGCTTACTCCCCACGATTTCGCATACTTCCGCATTGACTTCATCACAATCATGCTCACTCTCCAGCGTTATCATACACCCTTATGCAGATTACTGTGCTCTCTCTGCCCCAGGACACTCATTCTCCCATCCACATCCACACCATCAATTAAAATACCTTCAAATACACCAAACTGTCAGATTCACTCCCCGACTATCATGCATACTCCTCTGCACTCTGCTATCCATCACACTTCCTTTCTGGCACACCGGCCTAGCATCATTCTGACTCCCAAATACATATCTGCACCATCAGGATCACTCATCTGCACATTTTCACGCCGTCAGGCACAATCCCCACAGACGTCACTACCGCCACTCTCACTCACCCGCATATTCCCCCACCGACACGCTCATTTGCCCTAACACTACCCCTCCGTCACACTCACTATCCCTCACACCCTCCAACGTCACTCTTACTCTCCTGGATACTATCCCAACCGCAGACTCACATACCTGCAGTCTTCCCCACCATCAAACTCGTTTCTCTCCTTTCGCCTCACAGTCAATTCATGCTGCTTCACTTTTCGCCATCGTCACGCTCCCCAGCACAAGCCCTCGCCGTCACCATCACTGAACAAACCTCAACCACATGCTTACTCCCTCACACACTCCCATACCATCAAACGCACTCCCCGGTACAATCCCCCACCGTCCTGATCACTCTCCTTCAGCGTCACGCACTCTGCCTCACACACCCACCCACCACCACACTCACTTGCACACACGCTCTCCACCATCACGCTTACAGCTTGGCACACTCCCTCATCGTAGCACTCACTGCCCTGTGCTCGCTCACCCGCACACAAGTTTACCATCCTGCAGTCAGCAAAGTCTGGTTCACTTCTGTGTACACTCCTAGGCGATCATACTCACTTCTCCGCACAGTCACCCAACTTCATGCTAACTTTCCAGCACACTTGCTCAATGTCACGATCCCACACCCCCTCTGTCACACGAAATATCCTGTACAGAATCCCACTGTCACGCCGATAGGCCTGCACACTCACCAACCCTCACAACAACATTCCCTGCACTCTACCCCACCGTCACACGCCCTCAGCCACAGACGACACTCCGTCGCATCAGTTCAATGCACACTTCCTCACCATCATGCAAACTGCACTATACCTATACACCCCCACTGTCATACTCACTCCCCCTCACTGCAGCACACTGAGATATATTTCCACAGCCAATCGTCCACCATCACGCTCACTGCTCTGCACACATTCACGCCGTCACACTCGCTACTTCGCTCACTACCCTTGACCAACACATACCACCGCTCACTTTCCAACAACTATGCTCATGCCCTCGCACACTCACGCATCTTCATCACACTCCCGCACTTACCTCTGCACGGTCACACTCATTCTCACCTCACGTCCTCACCATCCAGCAAATACACTCACTCAATCCCCCAATATCATGCTCATTCCCCCTCTCATTGCTCAAAGATCACTCATACTGCTCGCTTACTTGCCCACCATCACACTCACTCCTCCGCATAATTTCTCACCGTGACTCTGACCCCCAGCACTCTCAGCCAATATCTTGCTCACTATCCCATCGTCATATTGACGCTCCCACACACTACTGCACCTTAAGGCTCACTCCCTGTACTCTCCTCCACCATCAGGCTCACGTCACCATACACTCTGCCACTTCATGCTAACTTCCCTGAGCACTCCCCTACAGCCTTACGCACTCGCGCTCATACTCCCCCAACATCACTCTGAATTCCATACCCAGTACTTCACCGTCATACGCAATATCATTCTCACTGACCCTCCGTTCAAGCTCAATCTTCTGACACTCACTACCTGAGAATTAACCTGTTCACCTGCCCCAGAGAATCCTCTGGAAATGGCCTTGGAACCCAACCACACACAATCCCTTGTTGTCCCAACTTCAATCTTTAACCCTGGCCACAGCCTATGGTGCATTCTATATATTTACCCCAGAGTAACGTTCAGTGTTCTCACTCTCACTGTGTCCCCTGTGAATGGCATTTGGCCAAATGATCAAACTTTTACCCAAACAACGGACTGATGCACCACAACAGTCCCTCTGTTACACAATCAATGAACTACGGTTGACAGTACCACCAAACCCTGTCTCTGTTTCCTTGCAATGGAAGATGAGAGAGGATTCGAAGAACATAGATTTGAAAAGAGGGTCGTTGAGAGGTAGACAGCGCAAGACCGAGAGAGAGAGAGTGGACGAGAATGGCGAAAGGGCCAGTGAAACTGAGTATGTGAACCGAAATAGGAGAGAGTACATAAGGACAGCGTGAGAGTTGGAAGGATATATGGATAGAGACTGACATAGCGAGAGCACTGGATTCTGCCAAAGGCCGGTGGAACTGGGTGACCCTGAGGTGAAAGCACGGATGGAGAGACTTAAACCCATCACCTGAGATCAGCCCCAGTACACTGATCTTCTCTGAGGACCAGGATTTGGGCAGAGTGGGTCTCTCTCCAGCTCAGCTTCTTCGCTACAAGCACATCAACAATACAGTCCACTTTGCTGCTTGGAACATTTTACTAAATACGTTTATTGTTTACAACTTGAAGTGATCGGTACAGTTAGTGTGATGCTGCTTTCTCACTGTACCCTGAGTTGTGAGAAGCTTTGAAATGTCCCCATAACTTCCTGTGGGATACGGCTCGACGAAACAACACGACCCCCAGACTGTTGCCACAGTGACAGGCTGTTTCATTACTGAAACAGTGAATTGAATCGAGATAACACTTTGTGCATTGATTATTGAGTGATTGTAATTGATTTTTGATTGTGGGCAAATGGATATTTCAACACATTCTTCAGCTGCTTTCTGAACTTTTTCTGGGTGACGGCATAAATCATGGTGTTTGTGCAGCAACTGAGGAGCTGCAGTATGAAGCCCAATTCCTTCACAAACGAATTTAGATATATAGACGTAATTCCAATATGATACATCCGGTACCATATAGAAAACACCATTAACGTTGACCACAACAGGATGAAATTGGCGGAGATCACAAACAGTAAAATGATAGATTTTTGTCGATTTCTCATTTCTGTATCACACTCAGATTTCGCATTATTGTGAACCCGGAGTCTCCTGCGGGCTCTACTTGTCACCAAGATGTGCCTGACGGTGAAAACATTAAGCAGAAAAATCAGGAGAAATGGGACAGCTGGGGTTAGAATTTGGTGGAGAAACTCGATTGCGGTCCAGACTCGGGAGTAACGAATTTCCTTTTTTACATCACAAAACCAGGGGGCGTTCTGCAGCCAATACCGTGATCTGAACATAAAATACCAGAAAATGTTTTTTAAAAAGCTCAGCACAGTCACTGTCCCGAGGACCACAGCCGCCGTTTTCTCATTACAATATCTAGTTTTCAGCGTATGGCAACAAATGGCCGTAAACCGATCAAAAGTGAAAGTGACAGTGAACCAGACAGAACAATCAATGGCTGCATAAAGTAGGACAGCGTGGATATTACACACGGGGATGTAATTCATGAAATAAAACTGTTCATAATAAACAATGGGAATGTGTCTCAATATCAAGTCGAGGATAATGACCAGTAGATCCGCCACTGCCATGGCTTCCAGGTAATGGCTGACACAGGGAGACAAGCCACAATCTTTAGAGAGTAGGACGTAGATTGTCACTGCGTTAACTGTGGATGGAAAACAAACAGATTATACATCATCTTGTAGGCACATTTGATTTGGGCCCAGTGACATTTTCACATGTGTCACTGAGTTAAGAGATTTATTGAAATGAGTGGAACAAAAATAACAAAGTAAAAGTTCTGACTTAATGAAAAAATTGCGTCATAAAAGGCCAAAAACTCTCCCTCCCCAAGTACACGTCGACACATGCTCAATAACAGATGCTTTCTCAAACATTCCCACACACTCGATCACATGACCGTTTAAATATGGAGGGTGAAAGCTTTGCCGGCCTGAAGGTTTCTCACCCAGTTCCTTAAGGACAACTGGAGATTGGAAACTTCTGTCTTTTGGTCGAATTTGTGATCGATCCTCTGTCATGAAGAAATGTAAACGCAGGGAAAATGTTTTCACCCCTTTAAATGCTCGAGGAGGATTCGAACTGTTTCTGCATCGACTTGCTAAGGGATATTTCACCTCGGGAGCTTACCTTTTGTTCACATCACTGACTTCCGACTGTTCATAAATAATGCCAGTGAAAGAATAAACTGGGAAATGTCAGTCAAAAAATGTTTTTGAAAATGGTGGTGATAGAAGTTTCTAGAGAATGTCAGTTATAGAATGGTATGGGGAAAATTATTCATAGATTGTTTCAAGAAATGTCGGTTGTAGCATGATCAGCAGAAAGTCGGTAACACAATGTTCTCGTGTATCTCAGATGCAGAATGCTCTCGGGAATGTCAGGTATAGAATGGTGTGGACAATGTCAGTGATAGGATCTTACAAATATGTCTATTCCAGAATGTCAAGGGGAATGACAGTTGTAGAATTCTAGGCAATGTCAGATCCAGAAGGTGATAATGTCCTGAAGATCCACAGGCCAAAGAGCTTTCTGCCGATTACAGTTGGTGAGACCCACTCAGCCTCACGGTGGGAATTGCTCCCAAAACTCGAATGGCATTTAGCTACCAAAGCAGTACGCTGAAGACGATATCTCGACCATTTGATGAAAAATCCGATTTTACTATCATGCAGATGCCATGCCTTTTTCCGAGACCTCCCCAACATCCATTTACTTTTTGAATAACACTCCAAAATATGAAATGTTCTAGGTATTCAATTTCCAATATCAGTCCCCCTGCAGTCAGGGCTCTCGAATGCCATTACTTCATATTAATTTACCCTCAAATTATGCCTTGAATACTTACATCTGTTTTGTAAATGCTATACACATTTTGATAGAAGACCTTTTAAACCCATTATTCCCTGTCCCATTATTCTCTTCATTCCTCATATTGACCAGTGAGGAGAAAGGATGGCATTCTCATACTCACAAAAACAGAACTGATAGACAACGTTTGATGAAGTCCCATCACCATCCTTGGGTAGATCCTGACCCACCGATAGGAAAGACCCACCTCTGATTGCACAGTGGAACGCATTCAGGTCTGATTTCCCCTGCAATTGCCGAACATTGATTCCAGAACTAGGGAAACCTGATGGTAACAGTTCAGGTATGTTCCAGGGAATCTTGATGATGGATATCCACTGTGCTCCACACCACCCTTTGTTAATTAATCAGTCCCCTTCGATGCTAAAAACAAATCAGAGGAAGCGCTGAGGTTGGCAATGACACAGAACGTATTATGGGTCTGGTACTTCAATGTTGATTACCAATAGTGTCTCCAGAATTACATCACTGACCATGTAGAACGAGGACTGAAAAACAGCAGCTAGACTGTGTGAAGTGACAGATGAACAAGAGGGAAACATTCTCAACATCTACTTGTCACAGATGGATCTGCCTCCAACAGTATCTGTCGGAGCAGCCAGCACACCGTCCTGGTGTTGACAAAGTCACAGCCTCATATTGAAGACACCACCCACCGTGTTATTTGGCAATAAGTCCTGGGCAGTTGGTCATACTTCCAGAGGGCCGAACAAATGGAAAATGGACATCCATGGGGCACTGTGGCTATCAGCAGCTGCAACCTCCGTCATAAAGTCTGAGGTGGGCTGATAACTGATGGTTCCAACATGTTCAGCGCCACTCCCAACTGCACGTACACAGAACCAAACCATTCAGGCCGTCAGAGTTTTAAACAGCATCAGAATGAGGCCATTCAACCATTCAGCCATTCGAGTCTGTTCATCAGCAAATGGAGCAGATATTTTAATCACTCATGTCTATCACATCGGAAATGGAAATAACTATTTCGAATTTCAAAGCATTGCAGCAGATTCATGATGTTCCAGCCGGAGTATCTCTGCTCCGGCCGTTCATTTCACTTGTATTTATTTTTTGTCTTTCAGAAGCATTTTTTCCCAAAACTTTTAACTTCCGGAAATAATGCTTAGAGTAATGAAGGTGACATGTCTGGGAGGGGAGTCCCAAACTGGAATCTAACGCAGGAGGATATGCATCCAGTTTTGAAGTTCAACTTGATCTGGAAACTGGGCACATTCCGGTCTGGAGACTGAGCTTGGTGCAGTCTGCGAAGTCGGTGGTTGCATAGACTAGGTTAAAGTCGAGTAATTCCAACGTTCTTTCTTTAAACTATTTACCCTTGCACTGGACTGTTATTTTTCTTTCCTTCATATTAGTATCAAGTGCTTAAGTTCCTGAACCTTGGTTATAGAGTTGGTGCAGCGTGAAAAAAGGCCATATGGCCCATACATCCCACACTGGCACTGCAAAGAATCACCCACACGGACCCATTCTCCTACCCTATTAATTAGCAATTACCCGAATTAATGCGCATCCCTACACATTCCTGAACAGTGTGAGCAACTTAGCATGACCAATTAACCGACGATGGGCATCTTTAGATTGTGGGAGATACTGGAGCACGTGCATGAAATCCACACAGACGTCAAAACCGGTTCCTCGGCACTGTGCGACTGCAGTGCTCAGAACTGATATACCATGCTTTCTGAAACTTGGACCTAACATTATGCAACAAGTGATGATATTGCAAACTTTTTACTGCATTGATCAGATTGCACTGGCAACTGAACTAATTGAGTTAAAATGTGAGAGAGTCACTGCATTTGATGCCTTTTCCAAACAAAGCTTCTGCCTGTGCTGTGGCAAGGAGCAGCATCAGGGGCTGTTATTACATCACTTTAAATAGAAGTAAGTGAGACTGAGGGAGAGGGAAAGAGAGAGAAAAGGGACATGTTCATCCCCATTTCAATGAATTCCCTCCCAAAACGACAGAATCCTTAATGCTCAGAGATGCAGACGCAAATTAATACAATAAAGCACACACACAAAGGCACTGGCAAGCATAGAAACAAATGCAAATACACAAACTATAATTTAGACATAAGCAAACATTCGTACCCTCAAGCCAACAGTGTCATTAAACATGATCATAGATAATCTGAACAAGACCTCTGCGTTATTTCCTCTTGGGATATATGACAGGGCAGGTGACTGAGCCGTGAGATGGAGAAGAGGGAGAGAACAATTGGACCAGTGACTGTAATTCTATTTGTTTGAGAATAGCTCTGGTAATGAATACGCCTAGTCGAAAACCAAACGTTATAAATTCGGACATGGGTAATTTTGACAGTATTAGGAAGGAACTTTCAAAGGATGATTGGGGGAAGCTTTTTCCGAGTAAATAGATGGCTGGCAAGTAGCAGTCTTTCAAAACTGCGATAATGAGCGTTAAGGGATAACATGTTCCTTATAGTGTGACGGGCAATGCTTGCAGGAATAGTTTGCCGTACATGACGATATTGAGGTTACGGTCAAGAAAAATGTAGGATTTATATCTCAGGTCTCGTCAGGTGAGATCAGGTGAGTCACTTGAAGAGCAGACAGGATATAGGAGTACACTCCCGAGGGAAATCAAGAGAGTAAAAAAAAAATGTGTGACGATGCTGCTCTTTTATCAAGGTAAAAGAGTCCTTGGCTTTTTTTAGAAGGTCGTAAAACAAACAAAAACCGGAAAATCTGGGGTTGGATGGGTTTTATTGCCAGTTTGATTATGGGTAACAAACACTGTATCAGGTGGAAGGCTTTCAAACACTGTTTTTTTTAAAAAAAAACTTGCACTTTGTAAGGGGAGTGGTCAGTTCTCCCAGCTCAGTTTCTCTTGTGTGATTGGTTTATGGTGATTTTGAACATAAGAGCATAATGGAACATGAGAACGAGGAGTAGGAGTATGCTGTCCAGCCCTTCAATCCTACTGTGTCATTCAACAGAATCATAGTTGGTATTTTCGTCGACACCGGTCCACTTACTCGCACTCTCGCTGTCCCCTGAAATGCTTTTTCAATCGACATTCGCTTTAAAAACGCTTACTGAAGGAGCGTCAACTCAGCGTCAAGGGCAGCCAGGTAATTGCATGGTCGCTTGCTACAATTTTTGCCCATTCAAATCATAATCATTTTTAATTTTTCTCCAACCAAAATGTATGACTTCTCATTTATTAACATTGTATTCCATCTGTCAGACTTCTGCCCACTCACTCAATGTATCTATGTTCCTCTTCAAAGACTCAAAGTTCTCTGCATACTTGCTGTGCTGCCGATCACAGCGATATCTGTAAACATTGACTCTCTACACTTTGAGACTCTGCAATTCGATATGATCTATGTAAATTCTGAATAATTCCAGTCCCAACACCGCTCATTGAGGCACACCACTAGTCAGTGATCGTATCATTAAGTTGGTAAAATCTATTGGCTATTTGGACAGTTTAAGCTACTTTCTGTCCTATTCTATTATTGCTTGCATTTCATTTGTTGATGTTGTCTACAAATTGCATATTATTTAATACTAAGTGGAATATCCGCGTTAAACATGCTTAAAACAACTGGCAAGGTTATGGTTCAGGCGACTTTCGTGAAATACTTTGAGGGGTATCACCTTCTCCTTGAAAGATGGACGTTCTTTGCGTGTTTTGCTCAATAATTGCAATTATGTTGTTAGCCTCGAAGGCGCCGAGTCACAGCTCATTAGGTCAGCATATTAACAAGCATGAAATAGTGTAGATTAGATCGACTTCGGATTGATTCTACCAGTCGGCGCAATATCGAGGACCTGTACTGCACCATACAGTTCTACGTACTAGTTTTAATATAGCTGTTCGTGCATTTTGTTCTGATTGGTGAATTCGGTTCTTTTAAACAATGGTTGCTGCAGCACTGGCCTTTTCAGTCACCAATACTTTACTGGACGTGGAAGAAGTTACCTTGGGATTATTAAAGAATGAAATTAAGACAAAGCCTGGAGTCAGCAGACACGCTGGAGTTGGAGCTGCCTCTTCGCGTGAGGAAAGGAGAGATAATTACAGCAATACCTCAGCATTAAAATTTGCTGGAACCCGCTGTCAGAATCTTTCGAGAATGCTAAAATTTAGTTGAACATGTGGCACCTTGAGTTTGAGGGAAACGACATGGAATTGCAACAAAATGTAGAGAAGAGAAAAACAGACAGAGGTGGTGAAGATAAAGAACGAGAAGTGTAGAGAAAGAGAGAGAGAAGAAAGAGGGTGTTCGAACTTCAGAAAGTGACATTAAGAAAGGTGATCAAAAAATCACTTTCTGAAGCAGTTAGGACTCACATCAGGTGCAGAGAGTTAAAACGGCAAGATGAGCAGTTGGAATAGCAGACTTGATCCATAATGACTTGATCCATAATCAAAGTTTGGCATTCAAAATCTATTTCAATCCGTGAGGGATACGAATTGGGGAAAAGGAAAGGGAATGGTAAATCTTGGTGTCCACCGAGTAAAACGGAATCCCTTGAAGTGGAAAGAAAAGGCAAAAAAAAACACTCAGCGTTTTCACTGCAAAACAAATGTAGGCCACATGAAATCACTGTGTTGGTGGTTTAGGAAAAGCACTGGCAAGACAGATGTAGGAAATTTTTAAAAAAGGATTAGACAATGAATTTGGTTGGAGTAGCAACAAAAAGCACAGTGAATGCAAGAAAGCTGCAGCAGAATGTATAATATGGTCAAAAGATGTTTAAGGTGCATGTACCATATATTCTTAAACCATATGCTCTGACTGTAAAGTTTATTCGCATAAGCCAGGAGCAGCAATGTAAGAGGTTACAATTTTAAGAGATACAGTATACTCTCAATCTGCGATGTAGAAAGATAAGGAGATATGTACTTCTGAAGGACAATTGCCAGAAAAGTTGTGTTAATAAGAATTGAAGGTGAGACAAAAAAAAGCGCTTCATTATTGCTGAGGAAATAGCAGAGGCATTGATTGAGATCTTTCAAGAGTCACTGGAGTCAGGAAAGGTTCCAGATGATTGGAAGATGGCTGTTGTAACCCCCTGTTCAAGAAAGGATCAAGGCAATAGATGGAAAATTATAGGCCAATCAGTTTAACCTTGGTTGTTGGTAAAATTCTAGAATCCATCATTAAGGATGAGGTTTCTAAATTCTTGGAAGAGCAGAGTCTGATTAGAACAAGTCAACATGGATTTAGTAAGGGGAGGTCATGCCTGACAAACCTGTTGGAACTTTTTGAAGAGGTAACAAGTAGGTTAGACCAAGGAAACCCAGTGGATGTGGTCTATGTAGACTTTCAAAAGGCCTTTGATAAGGTGCCACACGGGAGGCTGCTGATCAAAGTGAGGGCCAATGGTGTTCGAGGTGAGCTGCTGGGATGGATTGAGGACTGGCTGTCTAACAGAAGGCAGAGAGTTGGAATAAAAGGTTCTTTTTCAGAATGGCAGCCGGTGATGAACGGTGTCCCACAGGGTTCGGTGTTGGGGCCACAGCTATTCGCATTATATATTAATGATTTGGATGAGGGGACTGGGGGCATTCTAGCGAAGTTTGCCGATAATACGAAGTTAGGTGGACAGGCAGGTCGTACTGAGGAAGTGGGGAGGCTACAGAAGGATCTAGACAGGTTGGGAGAGTGGTCCAGGAAATGGCTGATGGAATTTAACGTGAGCAAGTGCGAGGTCTTGCACTTTGGCAAAAAGAATAAAAGCATAGACTACTTTCTAAATGGTGAGAAAATTAGTAAAGCCAAAGCACAAAGGGATCTGGGTGTGCTAGTCGAGGATTCTCTAAAGGTAAACATGCAAGTTGAGTCCGTGATTAAGAAAGCGAAAGCAATGTTGTCTCTTATCTCAAGAGGGTTGGAACATAAAACCAGAGATGTGCTACTGAGACTCTATAAAGCTCTGGTTAGGCCCTATTTGGAGTACTGTGTCCAGTTTTGGTCCCCACACCTCATGAAGGACATATTGGCACTGGAACGTGTCCAGCGGAGATTCACGCGGATGATCCCTGGAATGGCAGGTCTAACATATGAGGAACGGCTGAGGATACTGGGATTGTATTCGTTGGAGTTTAGAAGATTGAGGGGAGACTTAATAGAGACGTACAAGATAATACATGGCTTGGAAAAGGTGGACGCTAGGAAATTGTTTCTGTTAGGTGAAGAGACTAGGACCCGTGGACACAGCCTTAGAATTAGAGGGGGTCAATTCAGAACAGAAATGCGGAGACATTTCTTCAGCCAGAGAGTGGTGGGCCTGTGGAATTCAGTGCCACGGAGTGCAGTGGAGGCCGGGACGCTAAATGTCTTCAAGGCCGAGATTGGTAGATTCTTGTTGTCTTGAGGAGTTAAGGGCTACGGGGAGAACGCTGGTAAGTGGAGTTGAAATGCCAATCAGCCATGATTAAATGGCGGAGTGACTCGATGGGCCGAATGGCCTTACTTCCACTCCTATGTCTTATGGTCTTATGGTCTTATTATGCAAATGTGCGGCTAAAATACCCAGTGAAGTTTGGAAAATTCGCAGAAGAGCAGAGAACGCCTGAAATGTGGCATCAGAAATTAAAGACCATGTTTGAGGTCTAATTGTCAAAGCTATCCAGATGATGGGAGTGAAAGAATTCATTTTATTTTTTATCAGCGAAGCAACAAATAAATTAACGAAATTAAGTCCATTTTAATTATTATTTGGGCATGAAGTGAGAAGGTCGATAAAATTGATTGAGCAGTATTTGTAAGTCAGAATTTGCAGACCACGTATTTGGACGATGCGTCAAATTTTCAGGAATAATTGAATAGAGCGGAGTAGTCGACTAGACAGTATTTGAATATATCACAGCCCTCAAAGGAACAGGAAGCAGACAAGAAATCAAAAGCAGCAATTTGCTACCGGGGATAAGATGTTCGTGGTATTTCCAGCGTCAGGTCAACCTTTAAAATTATGGTTTAGTGGAAATTATCATGTCGAACACCAAATTATTATAGATGAACTCCAGACAAAAGGAATCTCACAGAATGTGTTATGTGAATATGATTAAAAGGTGTTCTGACAGGGACGAAAAACAAGAGGAGACTCTGTGATTGATTACAACAGAAAGCCAAAAATCAAGTCTAGATGATTCTGAATCGGACATACTTCAAATTAAGTTGGACAATGAGGAAGTTGTAAAAACTGGGATAAATTATCCTGTTAACTTTTAGAGGAAAGTCGAAACGATCTGAAAATATTATTATGATCACATGGGGCGCTATGTGGAAATAACATGGAAAAATTAATCGTATTCTGCTTGATGGAGAAAGTGAGGACTGCGGATTCTGGAGATCAGAGTCTAAAAGTGTGGTGCTGGAAAAGCACAGCCAATCAGGTAGCATCCAGCGAGCAGGAGAATCGTTGTTTTTCGAGCATGTCCTCTTCATCAGGGTTGCTTTAATGAGAATGGGAAGAGAGTCTACAAGTGTATTAATCGCACAAGAGAAACTAGGTTTTCAATTCGCCCCCTTAAAAATCAAACAGTCATCTATGTGTGTAAACACTGGAGAATGATTAGCTTTATCGCGCTTATTGTCACATGTACTCATGTGAGTACAGTGGAAAGTTTGCAAGTCTCAACACATCATGCAACTTGAGGCATGAAGTTTAACCACCCTAACCCCGCCCTCCACACAGAACAGCATCGTTTACAACGCATAAAAGGGAAAAAAATACTGAAAACTATCATACGGTTGTCCTTCCCATAATTGTGCAAAAATAAACAAACACAGTTCAATTACACAGCTCATAAGCGCCTGGTCATGTTGATTTCAGACTGCTCACAAGGACTCGACGTCCCTTAGTCCGTTGTCGTTCAGTCTGTTCCTGCTGGGATGGTGAAATCCTACACGAATTCTTACTGTGAAGAATGACATGGAAGCTCGGGAACCCGGGGAAATAAATGCATGTGATTTTTTTTGAAATTAGGCTACATTATGGAAGAGGAATCGTGGAGGTCTTAAAATAATTAAACTGAAAGAAATATCAGATTTTGTGCAAGTGCATCCCAGGTTATTGTGGGAAGCCATGGAGACATTTTGTGCCGCGGAGCTGAGATATTTATAGCACTCCTGGGAGTTTTGGGTAAAGGCCACTGGATGCAAAACATTAACTATCATTTCTCTGTACAGATTATGCCAGACCTGCTGAACTTTACCAGCAACGTCTGTTTACATTTCTCGGTTCTGCTTGACACTGTTTGAAGTTCTTTCGCTTTTTTTTTATTTGTATCATTGACAGTCACGGTTGAGGTGTCAGAGGATTGGAAGACAACTAGTGTTGTGACATTATTTACAAAAATGCATCAAGGAAGATCCAGAGAACGACAGAAGAGTGAGTCTGATGTCAGGGGTGTGTAAGTGGAGGAAATTCTGAGAGATAGGATTTATATGCATTCAGAAAGGCAATTATGAATAGTCAGCTTAACTTGGTGCATGAGAGAAACGTCTCTCATAAACTTGACTGAACTTTTTTCAAGAGGTGACAAAGCAGGTAGATGAAAGTAAAGTAGCATATGTAGTCGACGTGAGCATTAGTGAGGACAATTGCAATCTGCCCAACTGCCATCACCATCAGGCCCAACATGATAATCAAATAGGGGGAGTTCTTTTCGACATAGCTTTCAAGAAGCACAGGAATACCTTGCTCTGTGTCGTTTCTGATAGGTCATCAAGTGGAGTTGGAGCCATGTGGAAATGTCGCTGGATTATGATTGCATACAAGGTTAATGCTCTAGCAGCTGGTGAAAGCTTAAAGCAATTGACAAAAGATTGGGATGCAAAATGTGCTGTCAGGAGGAGTGACTTTGAAGCGAATGTAAATACAGATCTGCTTAACCAATACACATTCAGGAAGTAAATATTTCGTGCTTTACAGGTCTCGCCTAGAAGTTTCGCCAGACACTCAGAAACCCAGCACCAGCATCGGTCCTGGAAAAGGAACGGGAAACATTGTCGACCTGCATAAGTCGATTTCCTAATATCTCAGAGCTTGTTGCAACACTTACAGAGCTTTCTAACTGGATGCAAAGAAACGTCGTGAAAGTAGTAAAGCTTTCATACCATTGAGCCCCTCCGCCATTCTAGGTATCAGTCGAATATCTCTTCAGTGCAATTTTTCACATGCACACGTCATGATGTGATTATAAATATAAAATATATAATATTAAAAGCAGTGGTCCCTTTGGTCTACCAGTTTTGTTCCAACTTTCAAATTTCTACTCCATTTTTGTGATCTCTCCCCATAACTTCAGAGTCTAGAAATCCTTATTCATACAGAGTGCCTTCGCTACCTCAGCGTTACGTGATCCAGAATTTTCCAGGTTCACCAGTCTTTGAGTATTAACATTTAATCTCATATAATGTTGGGAACAAACTATTGAAATTGAAGCTATTCTTAAAACCTGCTATTAAGGCAATAATAATAGGGGTTGTCAATGTTAAACCACAATGCAACGCAGTCAACATGGTTTTAGATGGATAAATTCAGTTTGAATTATTTTTGGAGTGTATGTGTAAATTTGTCAAGCAAAGTGGTTAAAGGGCATCCTATAGATGTATTTTCACTGGACTTCTGGAAGGCATTTCATAAGTGCCTCACAAAAGGTGACTATGCAATACAAGCGTCCAGGGTTTAGTGTAATAAAAATGCTTGGAGAGAGGATTGGCAAACGAATAAAAGCCTTAATGTGAAGGTGCTAGTGTTGGATTAGCTTGGACAAGGCAAAAAATGTCACACAACACCAGGTTATAGTCCGACGGGATATTTTGAAAACACTAGCTTTTGGAACGCTGCACTTTCCTTAGGTGTTAGTGAGGGAATAAGAACAGACTCAGAATTTATAAGGAAAAGATCAAAGGGTCCTGCAACTTTTGCGCATGTATTGAGTCCACCTAACATGGCACTTAAATGCTATATCAGTTAAAATGGTGTTGTAGGTCTTGATGCATTAATATGCAATTCTCAGAATTTATGTCAAATCACTGTCTGGAGATAATGTAAGTTATTATCGATGTGAAGGATGTGATCCCTTAAATCAGAAAATGTGCTTTAGGCGTGAGGTCTTGTTTGGAATCTGTGTCTTCAACTGGAGTCAGACTGTCTTTATTTACAATGTAAGAGTTTATAAACTATCACATTATCTGTCTGACTACATATTGCATGGTTTTGAACGAAATATAATATATCCGTAAATACAAATCTGCAAATGCATATTCACACAAAATATTAAACTGTATCTATTTATGTTCTTGTATGATGGTGTGAGCGTGAGTGTGTGTGAGAGGGAGAGTTAGAGTGTGTGCGTCTGCATGAAGACACTGATGGATACAGCAGATCCCTCTCCCACACGCTCTCACTCTATTGTTTCAGAGCTTCCCATCTCTGCGCCTCTGCTTCACTTGTTGGACATGTTGCAGACCCAGATGCTGTAACTACATACCCCATGCTCCGTCCAGAATTGAGATATAAAACCCCCAGGTCCCCTTGATTGTCTGAGGTGGGCCATAGCACATCCACCAGCAAAACATCCCCAGATCTCCCTAAATTTTCAATAACAAGAGTCAGCCTGAAGCCCCTAAGATTCAAGTTAGATGCCTCGTCCTGTACAATAATTCTCGGCGGATTGCTGGTGTTACTGACCGCACAATCAGCTGAGAGGGACAAACAAATGTGTTCAGTGGACAGGGTAAATAACAAGTTTCAAAGATGTGAGTCAAATACCATGACCAGGGAAAGTAACGGAGCGACGGGGGATTCACATAAAGGTAGAAACAGGCAATTCATTAAGTGAGAACATGTTGTGGAAATATGGCGGAAATAAAAGACAGAGGTGTTCCGTTTTTGAAGTTTCAAATCAAAGAATGAAGACATTGACAAACGACATTGCCTGATCAATTGAGATTAGATTACCTACAGTGTGGAATAGAATATTCTGCCCAACAAGTCAAGCTGCCCCACCGAAGAGCTACCCACTTCCTTCTGATTACTGAAGCTAACACTATAGTCAATTTAACATGGCCAACTCACCTGGCCTGCACAGCTTTGTGACTGTGGGAGGATAGAACACAGAACATAGAACATAGAAACATAGAAAAATACAGCGCAGTACAGGCCCATCGGCCCTCGGTGTTGCGCCGACCGAAGCCTACCTAACCTAGACTAGCCCAATAACCTCCATACGCTTATCCAATGCCTGCTTAAATGACCATAAAGAGGGAGAGCCCACCACTGCTACTGGCAGGGCATTCCATGAACTCACAACACGCTGAGTAAAGAATCTACCCCAACATCTGTCCTACACCTACCACTCCTTAATTTAAAGCTGTGTCCCCTAGTAACAGCTGACTCCGTGAGCGGAAAAAGGTTCTCACTGTCAACCCTATGTAAATCCCTTATCATCTTGTACACCTCTATCAAATCTCCCGTGAACCTTCTTTTCTCCAATGAGAACAGCCCCAAGTGCCTTAGCCTTTCCTCATACGATCTTCCTACCATGCCAGTCAACATCCTGGTAAACTTCCTCTGCACTTGTTCCAATGCCTCCGCGTCCTTCCTATAGTATGGCGACCAAAACTGCACACAATACTCCAGATGAGGCGGCACCGGAGGATATCGGAGCTAACCCACGCAGATACGGGAAGAATGTGCAAACTCGATGCAGGCAGTCAACCGAGCCTGGAATCGGTGCTGTGAAGGAGCAGCGCTCACACTGCGCCACCATGCATTTAATTCTAAAGCTGCCCCGGTAGTATAAACTAGGACAAGGTAAAAGACAAGCAGAAAGAGCTATACAGAAGTTACTAAAGTATTGCTCAGTAAAACAAGCCCATCTGCCAGAAATTAGGCGTATTGCAAATCTTTGCCATCATATTGCTGCTACACGTGGACTACATATCGGCCTAATAGATCAAGATTTGCAGATCATACTGTGAGTGACAGTAATTGGGGTTCCCACAAATGTATGTCCGTATCTGCATGTACCAGTTCAAGGCAAGGTGTTCTATGTGTGCATGCATGATTGAATCTGAGGCGGTGTTAGATGTGAAATTCAGTGTCGAACAGAAAACACTATTGGAGAAAATATTTTTTTTTAATGATCAACTGGCAGGGGCTTGGGTAATTGGAAAGAGAGATATTGACGGACAGATATGATGTCGCGTTTGTGAATTTTAAAATAATGGCTTTACTAATCCCGATACCAATACAGAAAACCGATCACAGGAATTATGGCAGAATCAGATTTCGGCGTAATTTCAAATACGAGCCATGAAGTGTCGACTCAGATTTGCTTCTGCAGGTTTGATGCAGAGATTGTCAGCAGCAGATTATTGACATCAGTAATACTGTATTTCATAGATCAAGTTTCCAGTACCAAATGGGATGAGTCAGTGAATTATATTATGGAGTTGTATGAATGACAATTAGGAATGGTCAGGTATGGTGGCAGGAACCAGTTCATGGCCAAAACGATCACTACAGCTGCACTTTGTCTGTTTCAGACTCAGATATTGGCACAAAATGCGATAGAGTGAGAGGAAGGAAATGGAGTTTGTAACCAGAACAAGAGAGTCACTCCATCTTCCCAATATTCCAATAACAAGGACTGTGATACAGTGAGTGGTGCTTCATAGCGGAAACTGAATAGGTCAAAATAGAGATGCACAAGAGACAGGAAAGAGGGAGATAATGCCTGAAGAAGTGGACTGATGTAGTTAGTAGTGGTGCGTGGAAGGAATATCTGGATTAAGACTCTCAATAGGTGCAATACCATCAGCAAGGACAGTAGAGTAAATTGAAGAGAACAGCATTATGTCCATAAACTGTGTATGTAATGAAAAACTGAAAAGTGAGACTTACCAGGGACACCAACGATGGCCAGGATTGGATAATAAATATATTGAACAATGTAAAGAACATATGTAATCCGCCCTGCTAATGGCAGATATTTATAATATGTAGAAAGAGCCCAAATATTCCAGGATAAATCCCTTTCCATTGTTGGAACATTCCAGTATAATGTTATCATATTCTGATCCATTTTTCGAACATTCCAGTAAATGCAGTCAGATTCTGATGTGTCCTCGCCCTCTCTCTGGATGATTGCTGCTAATGCTTTCGTGGCTCCCACTCACCCTTTGGGATAACACAGTGAATGGAGCACATTTTTCATTAAAAGGTGTAACTCCTCCACTGGGATAACTAGAATCCATGGAGAATGCTATTGATCGCAGTCACTATACAAACAGGTTCAGTTAACCTCTTCCTTACTTCGCTTTTCATGTCACAATAAAAGGCAACATTTACTCGGGGAATATGAATGAAATGGATGAGGGTTTTTGAAGGATAGATCATTAATCTTTCAAACTTTTAAATCCTTTCTTGTATGTGTGAGCAGTGCCATGCCACTGTAGAGGTGCATAAATTCCACCCAATTTGCAAAAGATTAACTGAAAAGGTGACCGATGGGAAACTAAAAGTGATCATAAGTCAGGGTAACAATATTTGTGACCCATTGACTTTATGTAATGCTACACCGATTGTTAAGTGCCCTGCTTCCAAACTGCGTTGTAACATTTAGAGATTTTTTAGAGCATTTGGGTGTGCTTGCGCAAAACAGGGTGCAGCAATCTGCATTGTGTTTCTGTTACAGAGTTAAAGGAAGAGGCCATTCAACCTCTCGTACATGTTACAAGAGGTGTTGACCTTGTTTTGCAGCAACTATTAGTTTTAAAGGAAACATGGAGAAGGATAGCCCTGACATAAATATTAAAGTACTAAATAGGGTAGGGCCAATTATGATCGTTTTAGGCAAGCCCTTTGAAAAAATCTGCTTAGTAGAGACTATTCACAGAAAAGTAGGATGCCTTCAGAAGTGAGATTACAGAGTCTAGCAATGAGTAGGGTGAGTTTGCCAGGTGT
Organism: Hemiscyllium ocellatum; assembly: GCF_020745735.1. Taxonomy (NCBI): domain Eukaryota; kingdom Metazoa; phylum Chordata; class Chondrichthyes; order Orectolobiformes; family Hemiscylliidae; genus Hemiscyllium; species Hemiscyllium ocellatum. The sequence continues at coordinate 712,266 of NW_026867863.1, forward strand.
AAAATCTGCTGGACGGCTGGATGTTGTGGATCTGGTCAAGAAAAAGAAGGAAGCATATGGTAAATTTGGACAGCAGGGATCGAATCAAGGCATCGAGGAGAACAACGACAGCAGGTTCATACTCAAAAGGGAAATCGGGGGTGGGGGAAATGGGAACAAGACAAAGATTCAGTAAATAGAGTCAGGGAGAATCCAAAGGCATTCTACAAATGCAGCAAGGGAAAGAGATTAACTGGAGAGAGAAAAGGTCCCATTAAAGAATAACAAGGCCACCTATGCTTGGAAGCACAGATATTGGCGGAAATAATATCTGAAAACTTAATATCAGTATTTGTTGTGGAGACGCTCATGGAATCTAGTGAACTTGTGCTAATAATTAATGATAACTTCAGAAGTGTCTATACTAGAGAAGAGGAAGAATAGAAGTCTTAACATGCATAAAGGCGGATATACAAACGGGACCTGATCAGTTGTAACCCAGAACTCTTTGGAAAGCTACACAAGTGATTGTTTGAGCCTAGTAATGAATTATCTGCACCGTGGATAGCCATAGATGACGTCTCAGAAGATTGAAGATATGCAAATGTGAGTATTATTTTGGAAAATTGGTATGGAAATGTCAAGGAATGACACAACAATGAACCAGGCATCAATGGTGGGCAACTTCTTGGATAATATTCTGAGTGAGAGGAATTACTAGTATTTGGAAATGCAAGGACTGATTAGTGGTAGTCAACATGGCTTTGTACTTTGAAAATCGTGTCTCACTTATTGGCTGGATGTTTTTTTAAAAAATGAGGAAGAAGATTGATGAAGGCACAGCAGTGCATGTTGGCTACTTAGGCCTCAGTAGGGTTTTCGACAATTTTCAACCCGATAGCCTGTTAGCAAAGTTATATCATATGGAATCCAGTGAGAAATGGATGTAATTAGCTAGAAGGTAAGAAACGAAGTTAGTGGTGGAGCGTTGTTGTTTGAAATGCAGGCCTGTGGCCTGCATTCCGCTTCATGGATGCGATGGATTGCGTCATTTACGAAAATGACATTGATTTGAATATGGTCGGAATGGTTAGGGAGTTTGCAGACAGCATCCAAAATTGGTTTGTATTGGATGGCGAAACGACAAATTCGGAGTACAACGGGAACTTAATCAGATTGGCTGAGGGGCGAAGAGTAGCAGATGGAGTTTCATTTAGACAAGCATAAGATTTAACATTTTGTGAAGGCAAATCAGGCCAGCACATATTTTTACAGTAGTGGGAAGGGTTGTCAAAAACAATGCGATAAATAAAATTCACAGAATCTCTGCAATGTGGAAAAAAAGGCCATATTGTCCATCGTGACAATATTGACTCTACAAAGCGCATACCACCAGACACATAGGTAACCTATACTTATAATTCTGCATTCCCATAGCTAACCAGCACATCATTGGATTCTGCAATACAATTTACCATGGCCAATCCACAGACCAGTGGGTTTTTCGACTGTGGGATGGAAAACCAAGCGCCTGAAATAAATACAACCATACGCGGGGCAATGTTAAAACTCATTGTAGGCGCCAGCCCAGGGTGGAATCAAAGCCCATCCTAGGTACAGAGATAAACCCTGAGCCACTGTTGCACCCCAATAACCAGATGAGAGTAACTCTATGTTCCCACTTTCTCCGGATCTGTCACATCTGTTCAGTGGGGTACTTCTGAGATGACCTCTTCTGTTCCCCGAGGATTCATACTTAACCCCCCAGCTGTCTCTGACGTCTCCTGCACTTATGCCCTCACCACTTTCCCTCTTTTCTCAACCATGCCGTCTATTAATATTGTATGAAAAATACTTGCTGATCTCAAAAACAAAACGAAATTCAGGCACTGGAGCTCAGAAACAAAAACTGTTCTGATGAAATTCCACTTCAAATTTCTTCCCACAGATGCTACCAGCCCTGCTGAGTTTAACCAAAAATTTCTGGAATATCTAATTTCCTTTTTATAACATGCACAAAATTGTCCACCCAGTACTGCCTTCTATATAAAACTCCCAACAGACATGCTTCTCCTTGCTGCTTCTAATTTTGAGCCAGAAGCGTTTTTGTAATCTGTGTGCCGTGTGCTGTGGTTACACTAATGCTAGATTTGGTGAGGTGTTTCCTGAGACCGTTCGTGATGTGAAGATAATATCGCTGCCGCTTGTTTATTTTTCTCAAAAGCATGATTCATCATGGGTCTCACCTTACACTACTCCTCCCGGTGGCTGAGACTTCTGTAACCGGAGAAGGGGAGCAATTTGAAATGAGGTAAGCAAGGTGTGTGTCATGGCCTTCACTCCTCATCCAGCTGGAATAGCAATCCTGCATGTTAACATCCCCACCCAGAAGGAGCTCCATGCCCATGTTCACATTATGTGTTTGGGAAAAGCAGCAATTTCCCCCTGCCTGTCACATGCAGAATCAATGTCAGTTGCTGTGCAGGGTAGCTCTGAACAGATATTGTTTGTCCTAGTGCACTATTGACTTTCAATTATGGTAATAGTTCTTGGGATGCTGGTTAATTTCAGGTTCTCAGCTGAGTGTAGAGTTACTCTGGGAATGATGTGGAGTAAGAATTGGTAGAAACACAACATTATTCTTAGCGTGAGGGCTCGGAAACCTATTAAAGTGGAGAGTTGTTGAGATCATCTCAGCCTCACGTGAGAATCACTCCTCAAACTCAACTAAACTGACACTTGGCATAAAATAAAAGCAATACATATGAACATAAGAACCAGAAGCAGGAGTAGGCCATTTGGGCATTCGGATTTAGTAAGATCAGGGCTGACCATTTCATAGATTTTGCTCCACTTATCCGCCCTCCCATCATAAGCCTTGATTCCTTTTCTACAGAAAATTTATCTGTCTTTGACGTTAAAACATTCAAGGAGGTAATCTGAACTGCTTTACTTGGCAGGGAATTCCCACAAATTAGCAACTCTTTGGGAGAAGAAGTTTCTCCTCAACTCAGTCATAAATTTACTCTCCTCCATTTTCAGATCATGACCCCAAGGTCTAACTTCACACAACACTGGAAAGAATCTCCATGCTTCGATCTCATATTTTTCCATTTCATAATTTTGTATATTTCTATCAAGTCCGCCACACACCAATTAATCTAATTTCCCCTGATTCCCATCTGCTGACATCATGAAAACGCCATCCAGCGAACTGAAAGGAAAATATGACACTGCTTCTGGTCAGAAACCATCAAAGACAAAGAAAAATGTAAACAAAGAAAACGTGCAAATCTGGCCTGCAGTGAAGCTTATGAATTTGTGATTGAGTACTATTCTTGACAGCCGACCTGAACAATGTGCAGCTCATTTCCTTATCGAATCATTTCTTTTCAACAGAATTAGTCATTGCCAGGTGCTATGAAATATCTGGTTAAGAGTCTGGCCCGTTCACACACTGACCTTCCACAGGATCTGCTTTCGCATCCTGACTTAGAATTAAAATTATGACAAGAAACTGTAATGTCGATATCTTATTATTTTCAATCTTTTGAATGGCGCTGAATACATGATCAGCTGAGGGTGACAAAATTCTTCAAGTTTCTAGCTCATTGTCATTTCTGATCGATGATACCACATTCCAGTGGAAGCGTCCGACAAGACCTCCTTTTCTGTCAATGCAAGTTCCGCCTAACTTTTCTAGATAGGGCCTTTAGCTGTGGCTATCCCACTTCCGCGTTTATGCCTCATTCCTCTCCTCGTTCCCAAAATAATGATACAGATACACATGTCCTCACATCGCGATTTGCTAGAATCCACATTCAATTAATATTTTACACCAATTCCATATTCGCCAGCAGGATAGCGTTACCAAATATGTCTTTCCCCTCCCTTCCACTGTCAGCATTTCTCTGGGACCGTTTCCTCTGTGACACTCTCCAACACGCCGTACAATTCCCCAGTCCTCCATGGCAATTGCAGAAGATGCAACACTTGCCCATTCAACTCTTCCTTTCTCTCTGTTCAAGATCCCAAACACACCTACCAGTTGAAGCAGCATTTCACTTGTACTCTTTCAATGCACACAATGCGATCTCCTTCACATTTTTGAGACCAGAAACTGCATTGAGAAGGTCTTCCACTCAGTCTGTAGGAATATCAATAACCTTCCCATTGCTTTCCGTTTCAACAATCTACTTTACTGCCGTGCTTAACATTTAAGTGCTGGGCTTGTGTCATGTTCAAATGAAGAGCAGACCAAACTCGAGAAAAATCTTACTTTGATCTTTAGAACGTTACTGTCTTTAAGGAGTTTATATTCAATCCCAGAACTTCACACCCAGAACCCATTATGACTGTTTTCCTTTTCTCATACTCTATCTCTACTGGTCTCCCTATGAACGTACGTGGTTATGCCTCTTTAATCTTGCACTCAGTAGTGGAAACCCCATTCCCCATTTGACACATCAATTTACACTCATTTTACAACTGTCTCTCTTTCACCAAAATGAAAATTTTGATTGCCTTTTGAACGGTACAACCATGCGCTCTGTTACCCGTCACCCATTCTCCACCGCCGTCAAGAGGTTGAAGAGTCCATTTAAGCATCCGTTTCCGTTCTGAAGAATTGTCAAACGGAAAATGAAACGTTACTCTGTTTTTTTGCCTCTGCATACGCTGTTAGATTTGCTGTGTATCTGAAGAAATCACCAGAGGCAAAACATTTCGTTTTAAAAAAACAAAGAAATGTGGATGCTAGAACTCTTTAATATAAATAAAAATTTGCTGGAGAAACTGTGAGGTATGGAGAAGCATCACTGGACCGAAAATATGACCTCTGCTTTCACTCCACATATCTGCATCTATTCTCCGACAATTTCTGTTCTTGAAAAAGTTCCAAAGACCTGTGTCAAAGCTTTTGAAATGTCCTCTCCCACATGGTTTAGCATACAAGGGGAAGTGAATGATAACATAAATTAATTGCTTCTAAAATTGTATAGGATTGGCATTAGTGGAACTATGGAACGCTTAATAAACAACACAGAGAGAGAATCAGAGGGAAACACATTCAGTTTAATGACAGAGGTTGACACTACTGGAATGGCAATAACGAATCGTTAATGATGTTTTGAAAAACGTGGCAAATTGGAGGCTACACCACAAAAGACCCTCTGCAAAATGAGAATAATAAAATGGAAATCTTACAACAACAGAAACTAGAGTAGGTCACTGAATACGGGATGACGAGTCAATGGGTCTTCGTGTGAATTGGGGGGCAGGCAGAAAAATTCGAATGCATAACGTGCAGCTTAAACTGGGTATTTATGTGGTGCTGTCGAATACAGCAGTAGCAGGAGCAGGCTTATATTCAACCCCAATATGTAAATCTTTGTCCGACATAATCTCTGATTCTGTTATGACCATCATGCCAATCTATGGTCAACTGATGAGTATGGATGAACCTGGTTCTGGAAAAACACAGCAGGCCAGGCAGCATCCGAGGAGCAGGAGAATCGACATTTCGGCCATAAGCTTATTCCCGAAACGTCGATTCTTCTGCTCCCCGGATGCTGCCTGGCCTGCTGTGTTTTTGCAGCACAACACTTTTAAACTCTGGTCTCCAGCATCTGCAATACTCACTTTCTCCCGTATGGATGAACCTGCCAGGGTCAGACCCACGTGTACGTAAAACTGAAAGCAATCCCTAACCGGACCGCACTTGACTGCTTACATTCCAAGCAGTAGAAGTCAAATCCACTGGAGCGGGTGAAATGATTGCAAGACCAACAGAACAGATCATAACTCTACTGTCTTGCTCCATCGAGTCAGAAATGATGGTGGACGATAAAACAACTCACTGAAGGAGATGGCTTCACAATATATCCACTCAAAATTACAGAGCAGGTCTGGACCTCAAAGTAAAAACTCGAACGTAGTATCTGTACCACCTTCAGACATACGTGCTGTGTCTGTTATCCACTCGTCATGATGTTTACAGTATCATAGATGCCCGTCTTCAAACAAATTGATTCACTGTACGTGAAATGAAAAATAAAATGGATATGACAGGAGATACGGCAAAGGCAATCGGTCCTAACAGCATGCCTGCAATGGGACAGAAGACTGATGCTACACAACAAGCCTTGCCTCTGGGGAAGCTATTACATTCCAGCTGTAACGCTGACATCTGCCTGCCAATGTGGAAAAATACTCAACTGTTTCCACCTCGTTACCAGGAGAATCATTACAATCTGACCAATTACCACACCACTAGTCTCATCACGATAATCAAATTAGTCGAAGTTCGTTTTGACAGAGCCATGAAGCAGCACAGGAATATCATGTTCAGTTTGAACTCCGAGGTGCCCCAACGTGGAGATGGTGTCTTTGTGGAAAAGTCGCTGGATGACTGATCCACACCAGTTTAATCATTTGGCAGCTGGTTGAAATTAAAAACAATTAATAAAATATAGAAATCTGAAATCTGGTTTCTGTATTAGTGACCTTGAAGCCAATGTCGATTGAATGCCACAAGTTGCTTCCCCAATGTACTTTCAGGAAGCACATCTCCCGTGCTTTCCCGGTCTGCCCGAAGAGCAACTCCAGATGCACAGAACGTAATAAAACCGACACTGGTCTCTGAAACAACCAAACCGGATCCTCAATTATAATGTCTTCGAGTATAAAACTGTACTGAACACGGTGGACCAGCATCGGTAGTGGAACATGTAACGGGATGGACATTCCTCTTGACAGAGCAGAGGCTGCCTTCCTGACATCTGAGAACTTGTAAAATTATTTACAGAGCTTTCCCACAGATGGCGTCAGGACACGAGCAGGCGATTGAATCTATATGGTCTCCCTAACTCTAGATCATGGACGAAAATCACTTCAATGCAATTGTCCCAAATGTTGGGAAAAGAAATCAGGAAGTGAACTGCAAGAGGTTTTTTTGGGTCATCGTTGGGATAGATACCATTAAATATAGTCATCAATGATCTCTATCGCCAAACCATCCACCTTTTTAATGTCTCGGTACCCTTGTTAAATTCAGTGCCTTGACTTTCACAGTAGAACATAGAATATAGGACATTGCACCACAGGACAGGCTCTTCTGCGCTCGACATTGCACCGACCTGTGGAAGCAATCTGAACCCTGTCTATCCTACACAATTCCATTTTCATTTATATGTTTACCCAATGATATTTAAGCGCTCTTAAACATGGCGAGTCTACAACTGTTGCAGGTCGTGCATTCCACGCCCATGCTACTACTCTTTGAGTAATGAAGCTACCTCTGCCATCTGTCCTATATGTATCACCCTTCAATTCATAGCTATGTCCCTCGCGAAACCAATCGCCATCCGAGAAAAAAGCCTCTGGCTATCTACCCTTCTGATTTTCTTATGTGTCTCAAATAAGTCATCTCCCAAACGTCTTCCCAGTGACGTAAACAGAATTAAGACAATCAGCCTTTCCGCATGAGACCAAATCTTCAGTGGAGGTGCAGTCCTTACCTCTATGGACGCCATGGTGGGGCTCTGGTCGACAGTAACGACTGGGTTCTTTTCGCCATCCTGCCGGATTCCGCGAGATCATTATATCTCAGATTTTCACTGAGAGACCACATTGTGGCTTACATCTATGAGACCGTTATCAGCGAGTTACAGCTCAGTTAGAACACACAACAAAAAGGCAAAAAGACGCATAAATCATTTTGGAATATTGTAACTGATACATTTCCAACTTTGAGCACATACACCAACAACCCCCCCCCACCCCCCGCACCCCCCCCCCCAACCACGCCAGTCCCCATTTTGATTACTCTCTAAGGGGTGCTAAGAAATCCCTCTGTAATTGGCTCTGAGGTATGGTATCTTCAAAAGTTCAAACTTGCTGATTATGAGGTGGACATGCATGTCATCTACCCTGCCCAACCCCACACCCGGCCATCATGATATTTTTCAGACTCTTAACTCTCTATTTGAGTATCGTAACGTTTGCAAGATGCACCGTGTTAACTGCGAATTAATTGTATTTCTGGAACTTTTATAAATCTAATTACAAGAAATAATGTAGATTGTTGATTTTTGATCAATTTCAAAAAACGAATCGTGAGAATTAGTTAGGGCCCCTGACGAAAATCGCTAATTTGATACGCCTGTTTAAAAAGGGAATAAGGCACAAGATGGTAAATTGCAGATCGAGTCGCCTAACCTCGGTTGTGGTAAATATCCTGGAATCCACAGCGAAGAAAGAGATTTTTGAATGTTTCGAACTGTGCAGAAGTTTGTCTGTCTAGCAGAAAGCAGAGAGCTGGGATAGAACAATTGTTTTCAGGATGGCAGCCATTGACAAATGTTGTTCTGCAAGGCTTAGTGTGGGGAGCACAACTATGCACTTTATACATGAACTGTCCAGAAGAAGGAACTGAAGGACTTCTGTCTTGTTTGTAGTCGATGCGAATCGAGGGAGATGGAGAGGGTGCATGAAGCAGACGTGCAGATCTACAGAAGGATTTGGACAGGGGAGGAGAGTGGGCAAAGAGTTGCATTTTTATATGGTAGAATGATATCCAGGTTCACCAGTCTCTGAGTGGACATATTTATCGTTATCTCAATGCACAGCGGTCTGTCTATACCTAACACTGTGGCCCCTTGTTTTAGACATCCCAGCCAGAGGAATTATCATCTCGCCTTCAAATCTATTTCGTATTGTCAGTGCTTTATATATTTCATTGAGATCTGGAACGCATGGAATACATGCCATTTCGACCCAAACTCTGCTAACACAACAAGGCGAACGTCACAGTGATCAGTCTGGTCATCCTTCCCTGCTCTCCCTCAATATCTGGTTTGTCCTTTATTTGGTAAGAAGACCAAACTGGACACGATACTGCACAATGCTCGAAATGAGGTCTCAACATCGTCCTATATTGATGCAGTGAGACGCCCTTACTCACCTACTTGAATCCCCCTGAAATAAAGTTCTACACACCATTTATCATGCTTTCTGCTCCTGCAATATTGCTTTCAGTGACTGGTGGGCACGGTTATCCAGATCCTTTTCAATGTAAAAGCCACCCCCGTAGTCGTTCTATGTACACTGCTCAGCGTGCCAATGTTATTCCAATACTAATAGCTGGTTTCAGGGCACACTGTCCTGCATTGACCTCAGAGATCTGCGCTGATCAAAACAATAAGGGAAGCATGAAAAGGTTTATCGATCAATATTTTCTAAACAATCCTTCTTCAACTGTAGGCTGATATTCTCTAAAAATCACCGAAGTGCATAACTCCAAATTGTTTTTCGGCTGCCATGTATTTCCACATTCACTCCCATTGTCTCAGTCACCTTGGAGCGTTTTTTTTTTAAACCTGCACCTCACCTACTCATAATCTGACATCTTTTAGTGACGTCTGCAGGTTTGGGTAAAAGTATGTTTGACATGTATTGCGATGTTGGGGCGCCAACACTGATCCATGTGGTACCACACGAGCCTTCCGAACCAAAAACATATTGTTTTCTGCCAGTTCTCCAATTTTTAAGACATGCCAATATGTTAGCCCCAATTCTATAAGGTTTGATTTTGCCCAGTCAGCTTGGGTCTTTATTGATTTTTTTTTCTGATGACCTCAATGCGTTGAATCGATTGTTTCTCCATAATTTATCTACCAGTCAGTTTCTAAGATATGATCCTCATTCAATGAATCTACCTTGGCTTTCATCCCAATTATTGCTCTAAAACCATTTGTTTCCTCATTATATTCCTTTTTAATATCAAAAGACTTTAAATTTCGAGTATTACTGCAACTTTTCTTTTGCTGTATTTCTGCCCTAAGACTCCCAGGCAGTCGGCCTGGATTTGTTCAAGGACGCTCACGCAGAATTAATCTGGTTCCTTTGGCTTAAGACATTAACTTGAAAATTGATGTGATGTACTTGGATTTGGCAAGAGAATACATGGTATACTCTTTAAAAACGAAAACTATTGGGCACAGGTGAACGAAGCAAACAACCAAGAGAAAGTGCACGGAAAAGCATTTGGGGACATCAAAAACAGAGAGAATGCACAATAAGTGAGAGGATAGACAGAGTGTGCAGAACACAGAAAGTAAACGGGCACTTCAATCATTTCTGTAAGTGAGAGAATGGCTTCATTTCCACTACCAGCCAAACTTCAAAATATAAGAGCAGAATGCTCATGCTGGAACTGTGTAAATAATGAGTTCTATCGCAGCTTGCAGACTGTGCGCAGTTCTGGTCTCCCTGTCATATGAAAGGGTGGAATTGGACTGGAGAGAGTACACAGGAAAGTCGTTATTCTGCGAAAGTGAAAATGCAGTAATGAGGAAGGTTTGGAACAGAGAATTCTGAGAGGAGATTTGATTAACCATGTTGATCAACCATACTGATCAAGATGACTTCAACAATGTGCCGTACAGCTACACTATGGCATCTGAACTCCGACTCACAATGTTTATATTGTTATATCAAGGTAGGGGAAAGTGGGTACTGCAGATGCTAGAGATTAGAGCGGAGCTGCGAAAGCACAGCATGTCAGGCAGCATCCGAGGATCAGGAAAATCGCCGTTTCGGACAAAAGCCCATCATTTGGGAAGGAGAGTCTGTTTTTGTTCTCTTCCTCTTTGGTGAATGTTGTTTCTGAGATTGCAGGTTTCTTCGAATTTGTTATCGCATTCGTGATAACAAATGCGTCGTCCGAATAGTGGATGCAAAGATTGTATTACATCGTGAGATGAGCTGATCATGGAATCTCTGGATAACAACTTCTGCTAAGAATACTTGTATTGGTGATCACATGCGTGTACAGTTGCTTTGTTTGTATGTCCTGTCGTTGAAGGTAAATGAGTTGTGAGGCATGGGTCTACTGCTTTGAAGATGCTGTCTTTGCTGATGAAGTTGGTGCTGTCTGGAATTTGCATCCTTGGTTCGTCTCGTAGTGCAGTCAGTTTTTCTTTGGTCAGGCGGATGTTAGTTGAATTGAATAGGGCCGTTACGTTGAAAGTAATCATGACTTCGTCTTCCCATAGCTTGTTGTTTGGATAATGTTCAAGAAATGTTGGGTGGAGTGGACGGAGTTGCGTGAGGCTTCCAAAAGTGTTCAGTTTATGTTGAAGTTCTTTTGCTATTCTGTACGTCGGTATGCCAATGAGTAACACTAAGTGTCTGAAATGACCCCCAAATATTTGTGCCTCGGCAATTCCGATAGAAGTGATGTGTTGGATTCACCAGGTTTCATTCTTTGCCCGTCAGTCGTATTTATTTCGTCTGTTTTGTAGAATTTCCTTAGCCAGTTGTGATCCTGTTTTCTTTCTGTGGAATCAGGTCCATTGCCTCCCGTCGGCACGTGTCAGTATCTGCAAGTAGTGAGTTCGCCTTTGAATGCACCGTGTTCTCTCTTGTATGGCAGTTATGTGCCATGTTTTAATTGGTCGGATACAATACTTCTTATATTTTCTGAGACCTTCCAGGGCTTTCCTCTCCTGTGTGTTGAGTGTGCTCCTTTTTTCCTCCTGTCCAGTGTTGGTGTTATTGTCTGTCTGATGGCCTGATGCGTTTTTTTTCAGCAGTCTATTTTCTTTTGGATTGGATTCCAGTGCTACTTGAAGATTTTTCTTTGTCCCCGGCCATGTACGTGTCATTCATCCCTCTGACTAATACTGCATCGGTCACACAGGCAGGAAACTAGGGGCCAGAATGCACAAAGGCCAAATAGCCACCTAAACACCTGACCAACTCACTAGTATCTGTTGCGGTTCTGTTCGCTGGGCTGGGAGTTTGTGTTGCAAACGTTTCTCCCCTTTCTAGGTGACATCCTCAGTGCTTGGGAGCCTCCTGTGAAGGGCTTCTGTGATGTTTCCTCCGGGAATTAATAGTGGCTTGTCTCTGTCGCTTCCGGTTGTCAGTTGCTGTCCGCTGCAGTGGCCGGTATATTGGGTCCAGGTCAATGTGTTTGTTGATAGAATCTGTGGGTGAGTGCCATGCCTCTAGGAATTCCCTGCCTGTTCTCTGTTTGGCTTGCCCAATAATAGTAGTGTTGTCCCAGTCGAACTCATGTTGTTTGTCATCTGCGTGTGTGGCTACTAAGGATAGCTGGTCGTGTCGTTTCGTGGCTATTTGGTGTTCATGGATACGGATTGTTAGCTGTCTTCCTGTTCGTCCTATGTAGTGCTTTGTGCAGTCCTTGCATAGGATTTTGTACACTACATTGGTTTTGCTCATGCTGTGTATCGGGTCCTTTGTCCTAGTGAGTTGTTGTCTGGTGAGACAGATAAAACTTCAGCAGGGAGCGGAGGGAGCGCAGAGGTTGTTATAAAGATGGGTGACTGTTATTTAAGTCGGTGTGCTTTCGAGACTTACGTCACTGCCAGTCTGAGAGGCGGTCAGGTCAGCCAAACAGAAATTGGCGTGGAGGCAGAACCGAGGAGTCAGACATCACACGGAAGCGTGGTAATAGGGGAGTCCAGGGCGAAAGGTGTTTCTGCGGCAAAAGGCGGTATTTGAGGATGGTGTGTTGCCTTCCTGGTGTCAGGAATAAGGGAAGTGCAAACAAAGTGCAGGAAATCCTCAAGGGCGAAGGGGAAGAGATGCACAACTGACGTCGGGAAGAAGAGGAAGGACATTCTACAGTGAGACTTCGGAGAACTCGGAAGAAGGCTGAAAAGCAGGACATCCAGGATGGTTTCTCCGGTTTGCTTCCAGCTCCTCGGTCTGGAGCCGACACGAACAGGGAGATAATGGACTTGGGGAATATATGGCTGGGGAACTGGTACACAAAGCAAGGATTTAAATTCTTGGATCACTGGGGTATGTTTAGCGGTAAAGATAATTTATACAAGATGGACGGTTTGCATCTTAATAGGTGGGGGAACCAGCAATCTGGCAGGTCGGTTTGTCATTACGACACAGCTGTGTTTAAACTAAATAACGGGCGGGGGGGGTGGGGATTGAGGGTGGAGGGGACAAATTGTAAGTTTAAGAAGGAAGTTAGATGGAAAGTTAGATCAAGACAATTCAAGAAAGACAACGCATAGAGGATAATGCCGTAAGGTGAAGTGAAATAGGGATTGATCGGAAGGGTGAGGGGAGTAACAAGTTAAATATATTTAATAGGAATGCACAAAACATTAGAAATAAATTGAACTTCAGGCTCGTTTGTAAATTTGCAGTTACGATATTATAGGGATAACTGAGACTTGTCTTTAAGTGGACAGGGCCTGAGAAATGAATATTCAAGGCTATATGTGCTATCTTAAGGACAGACTGACTGGCAGAGGGGGTGGGGTGGCCATGTTGGTAAGGAATGATATTCAGTCCCGTGCTCGGGGGAACCTAGAATCAGGGGATGGAGAGTCAGTATGGATAGACCCTTATGGGAGTTATCTGCAAGCGCTCAAACAGTAGCATGGATGTCGTGTGTAAGTTGAATAAGGAGCTGAAATTGGCCATCCCCAAAGATATTATTACAGGTGTTATGAGGGAGTTCAACATTCAGGTAGACTGGGAGAATCGTATAGTAATGGACACCAAGAAAGGGCGTTTGTGGAGTGCCTCCGAAATGGACTCTTAGATCAGATTGTGTTGGGGCCCACCAGAGAGAAAGCAATTCTGGATCTAGTGTTGCGCAACAAACCAGATTTGATCAGGAACCTCGAAGTAAAGGAGCTATTAGTAGGTAGTGATTACATTGCAATAAGTTTAATCTGCAGTTTGAAAGGGAGAGGGTAGAATCGGAAGTGACAATATTACAGTTAAATAAGGGGAACTATGGAGCTATGAGGGAGGAGCTGGCCAAAGTTCAATGGTTCAATACCCGAGCTGGGATGGCAGCGGAAAAACAATGGCAGGTATTTCTGGGTATAATGCAGAAGATGCAGGATCAGTTCATTCCAAAAAGGAAGGAAGATCCTAAGTGGAGGCAGGACTACTCGTTGCTGACGAGCGTAGTTAAGGATAATATAAAGACAAAGGGGGAAAAAATGTATAACATGACAAAGATGTATGGGAAATCGGAGTACTGGGAAGCTTTTAACTTCCAGCCGTCCCACTGAAAAGGGAAATTACGGGGGAAACTGTCAAACCTGTTAGCAATCAACAGAATACCGACTGAACAAATGACAATGTTGGTTCTACACCTTGTAAATGTCTCCCACAAACCTTCAGCCCTACTCCTCATAGACAGGCTGCACTCGAGGGATCCATTTGTCTGAAAAACAGAAATCCGCGGGATGGAATACTGGTAACAGCCGGTGTGCTAACCCCCTGCTCCTTAACCCATTGGCGAGTCTGTCCACATCGTCAGGCAGTGTACTATACTTGCAGGACCTCAACAGGACCACCTTGAATGACGCTTCCACAACCGGCTGGATAGGAACCCAGACTGACACTCAGCGGATCAACAATGGCACATACTTCATTTGTGGCCACAAAGCCGACATGAATCTTTGACTGCGAGCTGCAAAGTTTTCTATGTCGTCCGATTTCGGGATTATTCCTGTCCTCTCCCTTCACGAAGCCACGAACATGCAGATGGCGAACCCTTATCACTCTTGACCAGGTTCTCTCTATGTTTTCACACCGCCATGTGCTCAAGCAGCTAAATGCGACGAAAGAGTTACTATAGCCTTACAGAACCGGATGAATTTGCACTATCTGCTGGCCGAGAAGCGGGGCACATTCACGCTCTTTGGCTCCATTTGCTGCACCCAAATCCAGTGAAAATATCACTGACTGATATCAAAATATCCAATGACCTGCCACTGTGCTGCACTTCCAGAGCACAGTGAGATGTGCTCTTTGCTAGGTTTCTTGGGCATAGCTTTTCTGCAGGGACTCATTTTCTTCATGACCATCATTGTCCTCATCGCAGTCACTGACATGATCATCAAACGTTGCTGTATAAGGTTGTGCTCACTGCTGCTACACCCGCCACCCAATTCGTGAATGTTGACTGCGATATTAAATTTTCCCTCTGAAGCAGAGTATTCGGACCCCGGCACAAACTCTAAAATGACCCCAGTGAATCTGAGCGTTCCCCACCACGTAACCACTCTGACTCTTGTTGTGTCCTCCTTTCGCTACAACCCTTGTCCTATCACTTCCGTAACAAAAACAAAGAAAAATAAGGAATTGTGGAAGAAAAGAAAAAGAACACTCTGCTGGCACACAATTCGTTCACAGAAATAATGTCTCTTTTTAGACAGCGATCGGCAACCCATAATGTTGCTGGTATGTCAAAGTGACCAGACTCAGCTCAGGGACTAACAGGAAAGCGAGATCTTACCTAAGGAGTGTCCCAACTGAAGGAGCGCACTTCCCAGATGATTTGCTAACTTTTTTTGCTACCACAGATTAGCATTGCGGCTCTTGAAGCCAAAAGCTCATTCCCTTTCTCCTCAGCGACTCAACCCACACAAAGCTCAAGCAGACTAGGTGGCATCAAGAAACTTGACAAAAATGAAAACGAGTCTCGGGGCCTATTGAAGTCAGGATGCAAGCCATTGCCAGCTATTTCTGCAGATTGGCTAAACCTCCTGTTACAACTGTTACCAATGTATACTGGCGAGCATGTAATCATTTCCTATTAAATGCAATCGAAACTGCATTGTCTTGTAATTAACTTTTTTTTTATTAGATTAGATTACTTACAGTGTAGAAACAGGTCATTCGGCCCAACATGTCCACACAAACCCGCCGAAGCGCAACCCACCCACACCCCTACATATACCCCTTACCTAACACTACGGGCACTTTATCATGGCCAATTCACCTGACCCGCACATCTTTGTGATTTGGGAGGAAACCGGAGCACCCAGAGGAAACCCCCGCAGACACAAGGAGAACGTGCAAACTCCACACACTCAGTCGCCTGAGTCGGGAATTGAACCCAGGTCCTTGACGCTGTGAGGCAGCAGTGCTAACCATTGTGCCACTGTGCCGCCCACTGCCTGTAACCACATTTCACTTCTGTAACCATATTAAACTGACTGTACCTACTGCGCAGGGAGAATACTTGAATTAGCTGTGCAAAGTGTCCATTTTGCATCCGTCCAGTTCATTTCTCCTCCTCACGATATCGTGAAAAACACGATAAAATGTGTAAAATGATGGATTGGGACAGAGATGCAATATTACGAAATTATAATTTTGCCTCAATAATAGACATTTCATAGCCCACTCAGATACTGACTTCATTCTAGCTCGAATTCAGGCATGCAAGATTAACAGAATACGAGAACTAATAAGAGAGAATAACTGTTGATTACATGGTAAAACAATTTTTTAATTCATTTATGGAATAAGAGCATCGATGGCCAGGATTGCATTTTTAGTCTGTACCTAATTAAGCAGAGGCCAGTTAAGAGTCAGCGATATTGCAGTGGGTATGGAGTAACATGGAAGCCAAACTAAGTTACTTTCATTTCCTGAAGCTCATTCATGAGCCAGGTTGGGTTTTCTTGACAGTAGCCAATCAGTTTCTGGTTATCAATAGACTCTTATTTTATTGTATTCGGGTTACATTATCTGCTGGGACAGCGATTGAATCCGGGGCCCCAGAGCGTTATTGACCCCCAGGTATGCTGTCGCCTTGTTGGCCACGTAGAACAGTCCATATGACGTAGTTACACTGTCACAACTCATCACCTCTTCCTCTGCTACATTGATGGTTGCGTCAGCGCCAGCTCGTGCTCCCACGAGGCGGTTGGGCTGTTCATCAACTTCGCCAACACCTTTCATCACGAATTTACGTTCACCTGGACCATCTATGATACCTAGTTTCCCTTCCTGAACATCTCCATCTACATCAACGATGACCAACATTGACATTTTTACAAACACACAGATTCCCACAGGTACCTGAGTTACACTTCTTCCCACCGTACCTCGTGCAAAAACGCTTTACTATTTCCAATTCATCCGCCTCCGCCACAGGAGGATCAGTTCCACCACAGATCACACCAGATGGCCTCTATATTTAAAGACCTAAATTTCCCATCCGATGTGGTTGAAGATGACCTCCAACGCAGCTCATCCACGTCCTGCACCGCCACCATCAACCCCACCCCTCCAATGGCAACAAGAAAAGTACGCCCCTAGTCTTCACCTTTTACACTACCAACCTCCACTTAAACCGTATCATCCGCTGACATTTCCATCACCTACAAACGGACCCCACCACCAGGGATATTTTTTTCACTCCCAACCCCGATACATTTGCCGCAAATGTCGTTCCCTCCGTGACTACCTGGTCAGGTCCATGCCTCCCAACAACCTATCTTCGATGCCACCTAGCACCTTCCCCTGCCACCGCAGGAATTACAAAACTTGCGCCCACACCTCCCGCAAATCTCCATGCAAAGTCCGTAAGGAGACTTCCACATTCACCAAAGTTTCACTTGCACTTCCACAAATGTCATTTATGGGATCCGTTGCTCCCGATGTGGTCTCCTTTACATTGGGGTGACTGAACGCCTTCTTGCTGTGTACTTTACGGAACATCTCCAAAATACCCGCACCAATCAGCCCCACTGCTCCGTGGCCAAACATTTCAACTCCCTCCTAACTCCGCTGAAACCATGCAGGTTCTGTGCCTCCTCCACCGCCACTCCTTCACCACCCGAGTCCTGGAGGAAGTAAGCCTCATCTTGCTCAGTGGAACACTTCAACCTCAGAGCATCAATGTGCATTTCGGCAGATTCCTCATTACCCCTTCTCCACCTTACTCCAGTTCCAACTTGCCAGTTCACCACCTTCCTCATGACCTGTCCTCCCTTCAAATCTTCCTTCTCACCTAGCCACTCCACCCGCCTCACCGAGCTATCATCTTTATGCCCACCTCCATTCATCTATTCCCGCCTGAACAACCTTCTCCGCAGCCCCATCCCTGCCCATTTATTTCTCCAGCCCGTAGGCTCACAGCCTCATTTATTATGAAGGCCTTCGGACAGAAAAGTCGGTTTTCGTGCTCTTTGGATGCTGCCTGACCTACGTGCTTTTCGAGCACCACGCTAATCTTGTCTACGAATTAACAGTCTAACAAAAAGTATCATCAACACCTCCTCCAATGACCCATGACCAAATTTGATATAATGTAGCATCAAACGAACCAGTCAAAACTTAAGACATTGACAAAGAGCTGAATGCAGGCTGCAGTCATCAAGCAGCTGGCACACAATTGTGGGATGCAGGAAAATGCTCATTTAAATGACTTCATTTATCTTTAATAACCAACTGCAGGCGTACGAAGTTCGACAATCAAAATTACGATGAAAATGAAACCTATAGTCTGTCAGGAGCAACTGAAACAATTAAAGTGTCAGTTTGATCCTAAGTTCAATTTAATTCGAGATTAAAATTTTATTTGTAATAAAGGTTATGCTGAATAACCAGCAATTCTTGTGAGGTTATTTCGGTATTTCCTTCTCCATTCATCCGGGAACAATGTCAAATACGTTATTCCAGGACATAATTATCACATTACACAAACTGTTGAGCTCTGCCTCTCAAGTATGTATATTTTTCTACAAGTTAGATTGTGGTGTTTCTTTTTTTTAAACAATGCATTTCCAGTAATAATGTTGTGAATTGTGGTGGATCCCTGCTGCTTGGACTGAGAGCTGGAGCCAGTGCTGCTTCGATGAATGGCACCACCAAGGGAAGCACGCTGCTGATGTGGACTGATCAAGAAATTGTTGCTGGGTCACTTTCCCAGGAATGAAATGGCCTAATTTCAAGAGATGATGGAGAAATCAGGATGATGGCAGACATCAATTTTTCCGTACCACCAATAATGTTTGCAATTGTGTGGTGATAACAGTTGATGAGGAAAATTCAGTTCTTTATGGAGATACAGTATCCAAAGTTCTTCACTGGAGACATTGAATAGTTCTATAATTGCCATCTGCTCTTTATTTGAGAATTTTCTAAACTATGCAATACTGTAAAGTATTGAAAAATGAATTTGTCACATCCTTATTTTTCCATGTTCCAGCCCGACTACACTCCTATTCAAGTTTATAAAAATGTTTTTATTCAGAGCATAATTGTTTGCTTAAATTAACTTAATGGTACTTGAAGACCATTTGCAGCTCTGAAAACATCAATTGCCGAAAGTGCACCGTAACTGGCGTTTCTGGTTCTCCAGAAACTAAGGATGATATTGAAAAATAAGCTAAACACAATGTATGACTTTCTACTAAAAGCTAGCAGATCTGGCTCCATCTGTGGAGTGAAAACAGAAATCGTGTTTTTAGTTGCATAACTCTTGTTCAGAACTCCAAATGTCCATGAAGAAGGGTCACCTGACCCAACATGAACTTTGCTTTCTCTCCATGGATGCTGCAAATTATATTGAGTTTTCCCAGCAATTTTAGTTTTTCTTTCAGATTTCTTCTTTTATATTTGTCATGTCAATTAAATCGACTGGACTCAAATGCTAGCAAGAGCAAAGAAAACGTTTATTCGGACTCTGCAGTGTCGACCCAATTCAGTTGGCAAAATGCCTCATATAAGGAGTGCCTTAATAGCTTTCACATATTCTCCAAATACTAAACTTCGCTTATTCTTATCGCCACGCAAGGTCAAGAGCTTGGAACATTCAAACACCTCTCCACAGATGGAATTGTTTTCCTCATTCCTTGACTGTTGATATGATAGTTTACTGACCTTTTGACACTACTGTGAGTCTGGTTTAACGTTTCATTTTCGCCAGACTTTGCATTTCTGCCTGCCTGCAAGACTTTGCAAAGTATTCTTTAACAGATTTTACTGTAAATGTCAATTTTCCAGTGCAATATTAAAGAAATTATAGACTGTCATTCTAATATTTGCTCTATCGTTAGTATTGTAAAACGAAATCTTAGGTGGAATTTTGTAATTACTGCTCCAGACCTGATGCTGTAACTGAATCCTGCACACCTTGGCCTGCGTCAAGGCTGGCATGTTGCCAGCAGTGACCAATGAAGAGATTGTTGCCAGGGCTTATCATCGGTGTGGCATAGTTTGAAGAGCTAGTAGTCCAGTGAAATGGATGACAGATACACACATTTCTGAGCGCTACTGTCCATACTGATTATTGCTGAGGCAGTGAAGGTGGTCACTATCTGGGAAATGAGGGAGACACGAATGAGAGATCATGGAGAGTCAAGACGTCAAAGAGAACAGGTCTATGTCAGCATGGCTTATCAATGGGAAAGTGCCAGACTCCTTCCTTTTCATTTTCCCAGTCCGATCAACTCCCATTTAAAAGCCAGTGAATAATTGAGCATGCACTAACGCAAAGTCTTTCAATAATCATTTCTCACCCTTCAATGTTCATGTCTTCAGTTGCTCACTTCAAAACACTGGACTGTGCAATGAGGGTAAACATATTGAAGACACATTTGCGACCTAACTCTCTGCTTTCCAATACAATTACATCGCCCACCTCCACTCACCCCCCATCTCTCAAAAAAAACCCCTGTGAAAGTTGAAAAAAGTCAACATATATTGCCGTCTTAGCTTTGAAATTGGACTTTTTTTTAACAGTGTAATGAGAAACGGAACTTCAGAAGAGCAGGACTTCCTGTAAGATTACTGGAGGAACTTCCTCTTGACAACATCTCTGAATGCTATAGCAAACACCACTATTCCAGACCACAGCCTCTCCCAATAATTGCATTATTCATGCTGATTTGAGTGTTTCCTCTTTTTTATTAAAAAAACAATTCAGCTTAGTAGAGCCTTTTGATCTTCAGGGTTTAAGTTCAAATGTTTGCAAGTCATTTATAGGTGTAAGTCCTTTGTTTCATTTGTGCTTTATGACAACTTGGGGCTGGGGAATATTGACAGACCAGATTGTCCGGAGGATGGGAATCAAAGTATGCCAGATATGTGGGCAACCACGAAAAAGCAAGTTTGATTTGATTTGATTTTGATGTGGTTTGATTATGCTTCATTTGGAATACAGCAATGTGAAATGGAAATTTTGGAGAACCATTGATTCCTTCAAAATGTTTTGTACAATGCGAAGAACACCAGCACAGACAGCAGCAGCCACATTAAAGAAGCTGCTGGACTGCCTCCTGAGGAATGTAATATTTGAGACAGAGTTTTCTTAAACGGTAGTACCAACATTGAAGCATCCAAAGCACTGAGATGGGAAATTGCTTGCTGATCAATATTGAGGTTTTATTTCTGGACATTGGAGGCACAGTGAAAATACTAAAGCAATGGGTTCCTCTCCTTCACCCCACTTCATCGCTTCCCTTTGTTTCTCTGTCCTTCTCATTCTCACTCTCCCACCCCTCCACGACACTACCTCCGAAATCATTGTCATGGTCTCCAAAGTCCGGTGAGATTTGAAGAAATATGGCTACATATTAGAAGAAATATGGCTATGGATTGGGACCGGCTCCTGGTCTCCTCGCATTGGTCTATCTCCCATTCAGTGTCGCCATTGAATGCTTTGCATTTTTTTATCATCTAAGTTGACCAGCTGCCATGTGTATCCGCGGAGTCAGCCACTTTCCCAAAAAATGGTTATTTGTTTGAATCAAGCTTATGAAGGGCTTTCATGGCGAATTCAATAGAGACAGCAGCACAGCCACACCATCTCACTGACGTCATCAATTAATAGAAGCCTAAATACTGAGGTCATTACACTGCTCTGGGTCAGTGACCTGCAATTACTCCTGGGTTTATTATAGCCAGATTTTCCTGTAAACTCAGAACAGATGAAGGAGCAGGAAAGGAAAATTAAGAAAATTATCTTTTTTTTAAAAAAAAACAGCCAATATTGACTAATATGACATGAACGCTCTGTGAATTTGAATAATGAAAATTTACTATAATCACATTGTGAATCAAGCATGAGTTACGAGTTGTTCTTGTAAGGGTTAAATTAGCAATAGTGTATAAAGAGCTTGAGTTTTGTTTTCCGAGATAAGGAAGTTAAACTTAAATCCTTTCATTTGAGGTGTCCTCCCTCTATCCCACTGGCGACAAGTCTTTGTTTGACCTCTTTACTCCCCACTCACCAGCTTCTGCCCTCACAGCCAAAACTCTCTATGCTGATAAGAAGTGGCAAAGATAAACATTGTGATCATGAACATATTTAAAATGATTTAACTGGCACTTTATGACCAGTTCCAGCTGTGAAAATGTTGACACATCACGCTGGGAATTAGGTGGAAACCTAAGTTTGTCAGAAAATAAAGGAAACGAATTGGCAAGTAAGTTTCGTCTGATGTCGCTTTAAGTTTGCGATATTAGCGATCCAATAATGTGAAAGGGAAGTGCTAGCAGTTGGAGTAAGATTATATCAGGATTGACTCACAAAGGTATCCCATGGCAGCGTCGTGAACACCAACACAGATGAAAACAATCACAGAAAACAACTGCTTGACTGTTTCAAAAATGTTTGACTTATTTTGAGAGACCAAACTTGAAGCAGCATAAAACATTCAAAGTTTTCCATTGGTCGGTTGAAGTCGCACAGAAACGGCTATAAAACGAGGGTGACACGCTGAAGAAGTGATTTTCTCTTCCTTTCACACTCTAAAGACTCTTCCATACCCCAATATTACCTCAATGTGGTGTACTGTAGACATCCTGTAGAAGACAAAAGAACCGCATTCCAACACATGCATCTTGCAGAGTCATTGACTAACTTAAGAAAACTAGTTGACCAAGCTTTCAATATTGAATCTCAAGTCTTAAATTGCTTTGGAGTTAATTATGGGTAAGTTTACTTATGTTAAATGACTTAATTTGTGTTCTTTGCTCAATTGCAGTTCTGGAAACATTGTTAGTGCAAACGGTGAGGAAAATGGGAATGCAGGTGCTGCTAGATCAAGTGAAGTACTGCAATGTCAGTTTAGTTGCATGCATGACAATGTTAGTCAATATTTCAGAATATGACAAACCGTTAGGAAACAGCTGCCGGGTTGGCAGTTTGTGCAATTATAAGCGAACAAATGGTAACAGCTCGGAAGCAAAGATTGGACATTGGAGGCACAGTGAAAATACTAAAGCAATGGGTTCCTCTCCTTCACCCCACTTCATCGCTTCCCTTTGTTTCTCTGTCCTTCTCATTTTCACTCTCCCACCCCTCCACGACACTACCTCCAAAATCATTGTCATGGTCTCCAAAGTCCGGTGAGATTTGAAGAAATATGGCTACATATTAGAAGAAATATGGCTATGGATTGGGACCGGCTCCTGGTCTCCTCGCATTGGTCTATCTCCCATTCAGTGTCGCCATTGAATGCTTTGCATTTTTTTTATCATCTAAGTTGACCAGCTGCCATGTGTATCCGCGGAGTCAGCCACTTTCCCAAATAATGATTATTTGTTTGAATCAAGCTTATGAAGGGCTTTCATGGCGAATTCAATAGAGACAGCAGCACAGCCACACCATCTCACTGATGTCATCAATTAATAGAAGCCTAAATACTGAGGTCATTACACTGCTCTGGGTCAGTGACCTGCAATTACTCCTGGGTTTATTATAGCCAGATTTTCCTGTAAACTCAGAACAGATGAAGGAGCAGGAAAGGAAAATTAAGAAAATTATCTTTTTTTAAGAAAAACAGCCAATATTGACTAATATGACATGAACGAGTGT